>NW_014557093.1:285897-303386 GCF_001313825.1 Dinoponera quadriceps | reverse complement strand
GGGGGGGGGGGGAGGGGCTGTGGAACTTCGCTCCGCACCTAGTCAGCTTAAGTCATAGCTGAAGCTCGACGTTTGCGCGCTCGGGGAACGACGATCGAAGTGCCGGGTCTCGGAAACTCGCGGACACTCGACGCGCGCACGGTCACCTGACTTTCGAGAGTGCTTCACGGCATTCTTCGTGGGAAAGCCAAACAAACATCTTCAGTGCGCGCGACGCGGGCGGCCTGGATGTTTAGCCGTGCCGCGGGAGTGCCCGGGAAGTATCCACCACGCGTCATTGACGATGAGGTGCGCGGCCCGCGCGTGATTTCGCGCGACGAGCTCGCGAGCGGATCGTTCCCCATCGGAATCCGATCGACCTTCTCGTATTCGCGAGCGACCAGGGTGACGAGAGCTCCCGGAAGGCGCGAGGAAGCGCGCTCGTGACGGTCGTATTGATGAACGACGGATTACGTTAGGTTTGTTTGCACGCATTGCCTGCATATGAATCTTTAATACCATAGTTCTTCATTAAAATCTTATTCTCGTTTAGAGGATATCAGAAATAGAGATTGAAAATCAAGGGACGCGTAATGATAAAAAGTGTCAACTTTGATTGCAAGCTCATTTCAATTCTCAAACGATCAATCTTCTCCCAATTGCGCGAGCAATGAGTTAGATAATATTTCAATGTATACGCAGCACGAGTCTCATCGAGTTTCTTATCAAACTTACACCTGGTAATTTCGAGATACGAAAATCGCGCCTCCGTGCACAATTTCGCCGAGACCGAGCGCGCGCTGATGGTGCGTCGTTCGCGGCGGAGAAGCCGCGCGCGCGTGTATTTGCCGGAGGATTAGTAGGCACGCTTTCAGATTAAGGGAACCGTCGTCTAATTGGTACGTTAATAGGTGTGCATGACTCGAGGGGCGAGATGAGGACGGGGAGACGAGAAGGAGGGAGAGAGAAAGATGTCGACTACTTAGGCAATCGGGCTCACGCGTTATCTCGGGAGCGCAAATATTACCGTTACTATTTGCCGTCAGGATTTTCCATTAGAAATTCGCCGAGAGAGAGAAAGAGAGAGAGAGAGAGAGAAACTACTCCGCGTTTATCGCCGTAATGAAACGCGAGCGACGGAAAAGCGCGCGAGAGAGAGTAATGCACTTTAATTTTGCTCGCTCGTGGTTAAATATATCCGCGAAAAGCGACGGTGAAGTTCAAACACTTCAGATAACAGTCGTCTGTATCGATATCGATATTCTGCGACGTATTCCGCGAAGGTGTCGCTTTCGCTTCGCTGAAAGGAGAAGTGAGTCTATAAAAATCGCTCGAAATATCAGCAACGCGTGTCAGTATCGGCGCAACGTTACGTTGTCTCCCCTACGTTCATTCCCTCTTTGTCTTTCGGACTGTGCGCGCGATATCTGCTTTTTATTAGATCAATCCAATCGAATAGATTACTACGACCTATCGCAGATAGATCACCTCGGATCATAGATAATAATCCTTGAAACCGCCGATCGACGGCTCAGCCCCCCGTCAAGGCGCATCTCAACGTCGCGGATCGCGTAATTCCACTTCGGAGTCGCGTGTGTACAGTTACGTTCGCGAGGCAGTTAATAATCGCGCGAGATCAGCGAGAGGGACAGCGGCTAATCGTCCCGTTAATAGACGAATATACCGCGACAGGCGGAGGAGAGGAAAATAAAACGCGAGGAGCTCAAGCTAGTTAAGCCGTTGAGCTCGCAACGTCCGTACGAGCCTCTAAAACGACTTCATATCGTCGTTACCGGAGACCACCTACGACGAAGAGAGATCTCTCCTTCGTGTTGTTCGCACGTCCGCACGCTCCGGCGAATTCGTGCTTTCGGGACCGGCGCTCCCCGGCTCAGCTTCGGCGGGTCCTAATAGCTCGATCGATTAAGCCCGAGAAAAAAAGCGCGCCCGATCACGCCTGATGATCGGGCCGTTATTTGCCCGCTGACCGCCGCACAATTACACATTCAATCAGTGAATCATCATTCCCGGATCGATGTGTCAGTACGGGCTAACGGGTAATCACACGCAATGTCGCGTCGTCGGCGAAATTCACCACGCGTGAAGTCGTGTTTTATCCTTCGTTCGAGCTTTTCACGCGTTTCGATCGAGTTGATTTTGTAATTACGTTAATTTAATTATTCCGACGCTCTTGGAGGGTAGTTTGCGCCTATTTAGACGGCCCATAGACTAATAAAAACCTACTTTGATGATACCGATGTTTTTTAATTCCTCTCTCGAATTTTTCACTCTACAGATTGAACTTTAACGTTATCCTCGATAGCCTATTTTATCGTTAAAACAACGAAAATGGAAATTTAAGACATCATCAGAGTCAAAGTGGGGATTATATATTATTAGAATTGAAACTGAACCTATTTTGCTTTCTCCTACTAAGTTGCAGAGTTCAAGTCTAACACAGGATCAAAATTTCGACTGGGATTTTGAATCAAATGTAAACATTAATGCCTCTATGCGTGTATGTGTGCGCTCAGGCGCGCTATTAATAACCGGTGGCGATGTATCGTCGATTAATAACGTGATTCAGAGTTTGTGGGTCAGCGCGAATTGTATTTACGGTACGAGGACAGAGGGAACATGGCGCTTCGTGATAATGAACTTGTTTAAGAATCGCTAAGGGGCACGACTAATATTTGCACGTCAATTTGTACTTAGATACGTGGCCGAGGTGCTGGCGCGCGTTTTTGTTCCCCTTCTTCGGGCCACGCGGTTTTCGCGTCAGTATGTAGATGAGAAGGCTCACGAGCTGGTTGTACTCTCTGAGCGTACGGCCGTCAACAGATCGAACTCATTAAGCTGTTCGTAGCTATTATAATTATATTATAATTATTTACGTCAAATGATAACGGACTGTGAATGCCGGCCTAAATTCCGACTCGGGATATCTCGTTATTCTCGATGAGTTCGTCAAAGTCGTTCAATCGGGTCGGAAACCTCCTGCACAATAAATGATTCGCACTTGAAGATATGCATTTACATACTCAGTAATACATGCTGTGTCATTGTCCTTGTTTCATCGTCCAGCGTCCAGGCTTCCTGCTACCCGCTGCTTCGTCGTGGCTCTCAGGATACCCGCTCGTGGCACCGACGCGATTACGACGATTCGATCGGAGAAGACGCGTGTTAATTGACGAGAAATTCAATATTTCACAAGAGCTAAAATAATACCAGATGTAATATTTCCATCCAACGACGCAATATATGTTATAAACGATGCACCGATACACGTGCTTCACATCACGTGTATTATTTATTCGACGGCTCGAAAAAATGGCTCGCTCGCGAAAAAGTACGCGACGCACGACGATACCACAACAATGGACAAAAAAAGTTACGTCGGTCGCCCAACCTTCCAAAACATTCTCGACTTGCAGGACAGTCAAACTTACCTTCGCGTGTCGCGCGTTCGCGTCGTTTCCGAGTGTTTCTATGACATTTCGAGACGACGAGCGACACGCGAAGTACGTGTATCGGTGCGTTAGCTATTATTCCCGTCGGATGATTGGAATATTTAATAGACTCTCTCCCTCGTCGGTATCGCGTTAATTAACACGCGTTAAGTGCTAGTGTCGGTGCCACGAGTGCGTGTCCGGAGTGCCATGATTGAGCAGCCAAAGGCTAGGATATTGGATTGGAAAGCCAGGACGAAGAATAGGATGCGTGCAAAGACGCATCATATATTTCATCATATATGTATCCAGGTATGCGAATCATTTTTTATATAGAAAATTTCTCTGACTTTAACCGTGACAGTAACATTTTAAGCCTACGAGACTTCTTTCGCCTGTACACTTTTCCACGTTTTGTGCGAAAGACGTTATACTCCACTTCTATCCTCCTATTAGCCAAAAAAAGAAAATTGGATAATAAATTTAAATCTCCGCGTTAGTCGCAATATTTTTCGCGATGTAGGCCTGAGAGACCTATGATGTTGCTTCAAGATCGCGAATGTTACTCTCAGGGTTAACAGATGCTTGAGACATAAACTCATCGGAGATAAAGAAGCACGATTTCGAAGTATTTTCAAATTGGACGAAATTCGCGGAGTTAATGTAGAATTCAAATTTCGGCTTGGGTCGGCGGCGCGGGATGAAGCGAAAGGGCGATAAACGCGCCGGAAGACGCGCGATTATGTTAATAACGCAATAAGTTAATAACGTAACGGTGCCGCGTATCGGAGGCGCTTCCATGACGCGAGCGAAGCGCCTTGTTTTGTCGCAGGAATTTATCGCGCCCGGCTTTTACTCGCGTCCCGGTAGCCACTTGAGCTTATTGTTAATAATACGGCGAGGCGAGGAACAGAGCGCGTGGGCAGCGTATGTCTATCGTAACGGCGTCTCAGGGAACCCCACCGGGTGTACCGATGTTACGGCTGAACAGTTTATAGCCTTAATCTGGGTCAGATACCGAGGGACTTTGTTACTTCGTGCGGGAACGACTCTTCAGATCAAATGCATTGTTTCTGTCGGCCTCTTAACTCGATCGGCACGAAAAACCGATCCGAATAATTTGCACGGACCTTTGACGTTGTTATCTTCCCCTCTCTCTTTCCCCTCTGAGAGAGAGAAAGAGGCACTCGCAATCTACCGCGTCGATTAAATTAAGAGGCGGAGATAGAGGCGATGCATTCGATTCGATCTATTTGCAGTACGGATTTCGAAGATTACTCAATATCTCATCTCTCGATTAAAAACACACACTTAATATACTCGCTTTAAGTCTCGCTTACAAAAAAGCTACTTAATTATAGTTCGAAAGTTGCCGAAAAAAATCCTTTCCCGATGTTCCTTTCCCGATATTTTCGCGTATTTTCTCCTCGTCCCAACGCCGCGAGAATTCGATTTCAGATCGGAAAATTCACACGCGTTCGGTTAAAAACCCGACGTATTTGCTTTTTTCCGCAAAGGAGGTGGAAAACCAAAAGAAAAAGAAAAAAAAAACTCGAGGAAAAATGGGAAGGAAACGCGGGGTTTTTCCGACGCTTTGAAATTACACGCTCAATGAAGCTCAGTCGGTGTGACGAAGAGTGTAGCAGCAAAAAGTGATTTACGGTCTGCGGTGTCCGGTAACAGAAGGCCGCGTGATAACTCACGGCGGATCAGCGCGACCCACCGTTAGACATCTCAACTCGTCGGGCACAGGTGCGATTTGACGTATGAATTGCGGCGCAAGGTGACACGGCATTAACGCATCACCGATACTCTGTTTACGATTGCGAGCGGACGACGCGTAACTCGATCGATCAAACTGTTCGGATTACCGCGCGCGAACACGCGCGCTTATCTCACCTGAGCGTGATCTTGAGGTAATAAAATTCTAGGCGACGCGGCGGACACATCTCCCCGGACGAGCGTCGACCAGGACATAACGGCCGCCTTCCACGACGTGTTTTACGACAGTCTCGTTTCGCGCGTATTTATGATTTCCGAATCGTTATGTAACCCGACGCGAGGCAGTTTCCACGCTAACGGTGGACAACCGACGCGCGCAATTGATGTCACGATTGTGAACGCGCTGCGGCAATGTGTCCACGATAATGCCCGATCCGCGATAATCCATTACGAGGCAACGACGGCGACGAAAACGGCGTATCGATATACGTGCGCTACGTTAATCGTCCGCCGGTTACAAGCCTAAGGAGTGATCGTAATTGCCGGATATTTTCTGCCGATCGGACCTCGCATATCTCACGGACCGATACTTATGTCGCTGTTATAACCGGAATGTTAATGCGTCCATCGATTCTTACTCTTCCCTCCTCCCCCTCTCTCTCTCTCTTTCGCTCGTCTCCTTTGCCGCCGGCCGATTTTCGAGGACGCCTCCGCGGGGAGCATCCGTCGCGTCCGGACGAAATTACGAGAGTGCCTGTCTCCCGAACGGAAATCAATTTCCGTAATCTCCCGTACGGTGTACACCTCTCTCTCTCTCTCTCTCTTGAGAGCGCCGCCGGTCGAGCGGTACGAGCGGTTCCATTATCGTAAAGAGCGTCCGACGTCGATATCGGAACTAAATTCGGCCGAGCGCGCGGCGGATTCTGAAATTCGTCAATGCGCTCTTAACGGCGATATTTCTCCTTTTTTTTCCCAGCACAGGGGGATAAATTCCCCGATTAAGTCGGGCGCTTCGGATAGCGCGCGACGACTGTTCGCGCGTCCCGACGCGTTCCGCCGACCTTGCGGTCGTTTACTCAGATTTCCCAACGAAAACCACCGAGCCATTTTTGTCCTTAGCGTCAAGCTGGTTCCCTTGGCAGAGGAACTTAATGTCTCCTTAATGGCCGCGATAAAGCGGAGTTATATACGTTTGGTGCCAGTATAACGTACTACACGTATGCACGGGCCGGTACATCGATACACGCGCGCACGTGTGCGCGCGTGTAATGCGCGCTCGATAGCGTCGAAGTAGATTCATCCGCCGACCGAGAGGCAAAGGCCGGCGCTTGACAATAATTGCTGTTCAAGATAGAGAGGTAATGGTGGATATACGAGCGATTAAATTCCGAATATCAAGAAGCACTCCCTCGACGAGGCTTCTCGCTCGAGGCTTCTTGGCCTGATTCGTTCCTCCCGTTCGTGCCGCTCTGTTCCTCTTGTGTATATCTAGCGGGAATTCTTTTCTCCCCGAGTCGATCCACACACAGAAATAGCAGCTCTCGATATTCGACCTTCTTTCCTTCCTTCAAATTGCACTCCCACCCCGCCCCGAGGAGACCGGGATTTCTCTGTCGGTTCACGCGCTTGTCCTTCCTTGTCCTACTTGGCTTGTGAATTATCTGCAAAATAGCTTGTTATCGTATCTTAAATTTAATTATCGCGATTCTGCTTTGAAATGTTGAAACGACAAATTTCATGATTGATCGGTCATTAATGTCACCTTTGTACCTCGTTATCCGAGTCGAAATTTCAATTCTACGTTAAGTCTATTTGATTCTCTATTAAGTCTCCAAAAGTCTTCTGTTGTGCTCCCTTTGATGCTGCAAACGAGAGTTATTTCCGTTTTCTGCATTTGAATACTTAATATAGAATCTAAAATTTCCCCCAGGGAGGTCTAAGTTCGCTTTGTAGCATCATAGGAGCATTAGATTTAGAACGGAAGACTCAATTCCGATCTGCAATAGGTGTTTTAAGCCTTGAGCCTTAAGAAATTGATTAATCACAGCCATGAATATGAGGAGAATAATCGACTGCGATTGGTCAATTTTTTAAGTCTCAAGGCTTAAAACACTACTATAAATCGGGACCTAATGTAAAACTAAGTACATAATATAGGACTGAAATTTCGACTCGAATAACGACTACAACTGACATTTATAACTGATCAATTGTGAAATTGTCATTTAAATATTTATATATAAAAGCAGGATTAATTAAATTTGAAGTGCGATAACATAATCTATTTCACGCGTTGTGAAAAATCGCCACGTTCCGTTTGAGGATCGTTAATGTTTGCGTAGAAGTTCCATTTTTGCGAACAGATATCAGCATCCGACGTGAAGATGTATCGCGGAGAGAGCGTTATGTCAAGCGTGTGACAGCCGTATCGGCGAAAACGGCGTATCGAAGTAAACGCGAGCTGTAGAGTGCCGTGTACTTCACGTTGGATGCTGAAGCATCGTGTCTGCACCCGGGGAATCGATGACGCTCGCTCGAGAGAGATCAACGTCCGGGCGAAGAGACGTGTTCGGTCGTAGGCAAATAACAACGTCAAGAGATAAGAGTCTTTATTTATTTACACGATACTGCCATTTATTTTCGTTGTGATCGGGGCGAATCGCTCGATCGAACGATGGAGGATGCTCGTCCTCGACGTTAAGTGTTGAGTTCCGGTGTTGCCTATGTACGTACGACGATCTTAATGGCGATTCTACGATTGCCGCGTTACAGCGCATAAATAGATACCGTAATCTCGGTATCACGCGTTACGCAACGGGACGAACCAGAAAAAAGTTCGCGTCGCCGAACGTGAAGATTTCATGCTCGCGTTTCGGCATATCCCGTGGCCTCCCTTCGATCACGCTTATCTCACCTGCCGCATCTGCTCTCCTCGATACATACATACAATTAGCTGCTCGTCCACGAGCATCACGAGTGCTCCGCATTTTTTTCCGAAGTCCATAACGACAGACACCCACACACAGGCGGACGTGTATGTATGCCGATAAATTATCGCGAGATTAGATTATCGCGAGAGTACAATGGCGCCAACGCCGATAGCAAAATATATAAGCGTGGAAATAAAAAGCGTGACTAAAATAATAGAAACGCGGAAAAGTTTCTACAGCACGTTCGCGAATTTTTAATCTCTCACGATCTGTTATCTGGCGGAATCTCTGCATACACTAGCTCCGTTTATCGTTCGCGATCACATTGAACACTTATCGGTCGCGATGCAAAACTGAATGA
Organism: Dinoponera quadriceps; assembly: GCF_001313825.1. Lineage (NCBI taxonomy): Eukaryota > Metazoa > Arthropoda > Insecta > Hymenoptera > Formicidae > Dinoponera > Dinoponera quadriceps. Next base: position 294,945 of record NW_014557093.1, on the reverse strand, counting down.
CGCAAATAGCGCGAATGCGATTCCAGATGAAAGTTACGTATTGGTAAATCGAGATAGATCGATGATTGAGGGGCGGCCGCGAGTTTAGTCGCTTCGTATTCGAAAGTGTAATAAAAAAACACGCCAGAAGTTCCATTTATTGTCGTAATTGAAGTCGATAAAGCTTGAAGAGACGGCTTAAGAACGTTTCATTCGCATTTTTGGCCGCGGTTTTCTGTAGTGCAAAATAAAAATAGCTTAATCTCACGTAACTAATCGAAGCGATAAACAATGATGGACTTAGAAAGTCAGTAGATCAAAATAAATTGCCAGGAAATTACGTCCGCCGAAGTTAAGAACGCAGCCTTCTGGAAATTTACCAATTCCACGATGCCGAGAGAAGTACTCTGCATTGCACGACCGACCGGAGAAAAATGTACTTGTAGCATGCTATTATTTTGCCATTACCATCGCCATTCTCATCATTTCGCGTCCAGCGCGGATTTTCCACATGCAGACAGTCCTCTGATTCTATACCCTGCACGTTCTCAGAGTTTCTTTCCTCTCCCTCTTTTCTTTTTATTATATTTCACGTCTCGAAACGAGATTCTGGGGAGTCAGCTGAAAAAGATTCAGAGTACAATCAAAGTTCTTCGTTTCTTTCTTTCCCCCGACTTATCATACTTTACGTCGAAGCGAGATTCCGGAGAGTCACATTCGGAAAAGGCACAGAGTACGCAGAGAAAAAGATTTCTTTCAATAAAATTTTCTTAGATGAAACAAATTTGCCTTTTTGAGTAGTGCAAACAAACGAATGTTTGGCTCAACAAACAAGATTGTTTAGTTTCTCAATAAATAATTTTACAAGTAACATTCAAACAATTATTATTAAATTATCAACATATTTCTTTTCTATACTCTTAACGTTACATCGTTACAAGCAATAAATTATTAAAAAAAAGTCACACGATATTAGGGAAATATGAGAAAACTCTTGATTATTTCGGTTATATCAAACAAATGCAAATCAGACAAGCGCGTGTGCGAAATTCCAAGGAATTTCTTTTTCTCTGTGTGCAAAGTTCTCCGTGTAAATATGAAACGTCAATTTTCCCGGATATCGCCGAAAGAGACCGTTGACATTAGACAATTATCAGAGCGCGAATTGGCCGGCCGAATATTTCCGCGCGACAGTCGACTCCCGGCCGGCCGGCACGGAGCGACCATTTCTCCTTCGCTCCAATTCGTGAGTGTTAATGAGACCGTGGGGGATTCGCCCGGCGTCCACGAGGGCGTATCGGGACTCCCCGTGGCCGGCGCGACGTGAAAAACGACAATAGCACGGTTCGCGCGGCGGCTTCCTATCGGCGGAGTGCCCTCACGTATTACCGCTGCCGCCGGACGGCAAATATTTTTGGCGCCAACTTTTTCCGCAAAGGCCTGTTAGCATTGCGCGAAGGCCTGCGAGAGACTCGGCCCGCGCGCGTCCCCGCGCCCGTGCGTGCGTGCCTGCGTGCGTGCCGAGCTCGGTGATTATTGACCGAAGGCATTATCGGTGGACGAATGTATAAAACGGCTACTCGCCGCGGACTCGCGACTGCGAGAGAGCCGCGGACCCGACCGGCTCCATTCACGAAGACGCTCCCCGGGCCCTCCGGGCTGAATAATCGGCGACGTCGTTTGCCTTTGAAGCCGGCACCGATTCGCGCCGCCTGCACGCGCGAATAAATTTGTATGTAAATGGACGAGAAGCGGGCGACGAGAGGGAGCGAGACCGGTCCGCCGCCGCCGGATCTGTGCCACCAGAAGAGACGAGAGGCCCCTATCGGGCCGAGTTTTTCGGTATTGACGCTTTGTACTCTCACCTGTGGGGAATCACCGTAATGTTCTCGCCTGATTGACGTCTCGTTCGGAAAGCGAAAATCAAAAGCGGCAATCGCCGTCGATCGCGCCGCCGATGTCGCAAGACGTCGGCGGACGCGCGGCGAATTTCAAGCCGCTCTGTGTGGCCCGTGAGACGTGCCGCCGCGTTTCGATGTTTCCCCAGGTAAAAAGTACACATTCTGTTTGTGGCCGTTGCCGGCAGAACGATCCTTATCGAGAGAGAGAGAGAGAGAGAGCCACTCGCATGTCAGCTTGAGCGCGCACGATTTTTATCGTCTTATCGCGCGGCGGTGGGCGATTCGCGCCGCTGAAAACTAATAATAGTTGCGACAATAATAATATATAATACGATTTTATGACCCGGACTAACGCGAGATAACGCGTTTCCCGCTCATAGATACGTACGAAGGAACGCGTCAAAATCACTCGTCGATTCGTACGGCGGGAGATTTGCGAAGCGCGTGGAATTAATCGTATATTCACTCCGGGCCGATAAAAATGGCATTCTATTGACGATAAGGCGGCATTTTTCACATTGCACGGATTTAATTAAGTTCTTTTTTTTGCGCGCTATCGAATTTATACGCTCCAAAGTTCGTGTATCCGCGCGATACCGAGTCGTGATTTGCTCCGAAGCGCTATAGAATGGCGGGGGAAAAAAACGACCAAAATTCGATTCGGAAAAGCAGCATGGAAGAATATTCCATAATATGCAACTATTCTTACAGCTTCTTCCAAAAATTCATGATAGTTGTATAATTACCGACTATGTAGCAACCATTTGAATTTTTTAAGTATAATTTTTGTACGAAGAAAAAAAATATCTATTAATTTTTCTGTTATTTTAAGATACAAGCTACTTTAAAAGATCATATTAGAACTTTGGCAATAAGTCGGTGATCAAATGGCAATCAATATTAAAATATGGCTATTTTTTACACGATAAAGAATTTTGTGTAAATCACGGTCCACTAAATCCGAGGATCCTGCTCAGCTCGCGTTCAGGCCTGGACGTTATCTCGGACTCGTTTTCTCTTCGTGATTGCATTTTTCACCGAGGGCGCACCCCGTGACGATCTATCGACGATTTAATCGGCGACTGACGACTTAATCGGCGTCGGTTCCTACGCGATTCCCCGTCGGTGGCGGCCGTAATAGAGTCGCAATCACACCTGCCGGCGAAGAGCGATACACGTGCGCTGCACTCCGGCAAATTCCACTCCGTCTCGATGATCGAGATCGCGAAAACTCCCCCGGCGCGTCAAACGACGTGCGTCACGTTAGATAGACGCAGATCGATAAAACTAGCCACGCCGGCGGCTAATCGACCAGCTGTGCCGAGATTCTGCGGCCGCGCGCTCTGGAAAATTATTGATCGCGACGAAAGAATTCCCAGGAGAAGAAGAAGAAGAAGAAAAACGGAATGAAAGTTATCGTCCACGTTATCGCCGTCTCTGCGATTTTGCTGGCAATTAAAACGATAATTATCACGGTATCTTGTATTTAGAGTCTTTCTCTCTCTCTCGGATATCGGAAACCAAAAATGTCCGCAGATAGCACGGAGACTAGATAATACAATGAGAGGCGCGTATCGATCGATCTTTGTTCCTTTCCCCGGCTTTCCGGGGACGCCTTGTCAGTATTGGAGAACGCGTCGATTATCACGGCGAAATTTCGTAAGCCACGGCCGCGCGGCGCATTTCGAAAGGTCCTCCACGTCCAAATTTAACCGGCGCGCGCGCGGCCCTCGGAAGAAACCGATCGAGAAACACAGGGGGAGAGTCGCATTCCATCGCCGTACAAGCCGCCAAGTACAAGTGCTCCGCAAACAAGGTAAATGTATTTATAGAGGGAACGACGTGTACGACACATCTTGCCGTACGTTCTCTTTGCTTCTCCTCTCTCGTCGAAGTGTAGACCCGCGATCATCGAGTTCAGGACGCTCGTCATTCACGGATTCAGCTGGCTATTTGAACGTAGGAGCCGGCGGCTTCCGTTGTTGCCCTTCCTCTCGATTGCGTTTTCCACGAACTATCGCTCGCTCGCCATGGGAATTATCTCCTCGGCCATTGTCCGGCTATATATGGTAACGGGATGGGATGAATGGGGGGAGGGGTGGGAGTGGAATTTCAAATTAACGAAAAAGGAAAGAGGAGGGGAGGAAAACTCGTCCGCCTCCTGTCCTTCCGCGCTCTTTGCCGTGACTTTACCTACTTTTGCTTTACCTCGTTGCTTTACTGGGAAAAAAAGCAGTTACTCTTATGCCCCGCCGTTACACTTTTGCCGGGTTTCTATTAACTTCAATCCGACGCACCCTTTAGTTTCATTCAACTGGTCGCGTGTGTACATCCGACGCTTCGCGTCGACGCGACTATCGCTGATAATATATTATGCGTTCGGTTCGAAGCTTCTCTGGAATATCAATTCTTACGTTCGCAAGTTCCTTCTTTGCATAATTCGATATCGTTTTCAAATCGATGCGGGTCTTCCGCGGTGTAAGGAAAGAGGGATGAGAAACATAAACACGCGTTTGTTCGTCGAAGCGTAATCACACGGTAAAAAATATTCTGTAGTCGTGCTAAGATCGGTCCTTGTTAAAATTTTAACACACCCGTGTGTTAAAATTTCACGTATTACGTTTGTGTTATCTCAATAACTTGTGTGTCGATACTCAAAATGTGTAAGTGTTAACGCATTTTGTATTTCAGTGTCGATTAATGTATTAATTTCGTGCGAATCTTTGACATGATGTTTGTGTTACTTTTCACTATATTCACCTTGCGTTAAGTTAACACGAAAATTCGAATGGGGACCGTTTGGGATATGTGAAATGTGTTGAATTCAACGCAAATTTGTTTACCGCGCGACAGATCACACTTGGATATCCCTGAGAACGATATTTGACGAGATTTACACGTGAATATTAATTACGCATGAATATTTAGCGGACACGAACGTCCCCGAATCGCAAAGATAAGTGTCGAGAAGCAGATGCGCGAATTAATTGAGAAATCCGCGGACGATGCTCCGCATTCGACTTGCAATCGGAGGTTACCCCGCCGTCCGTAAAATTCCACTCGAACGACGAGCATCGTCGAACGCGCGTCGTTCGCGTTCGAATTGCATAATCCCCCGATGAAGCGTATCGCGTCTAGCCGCGTGTGTGTATATAATAACGCGCATCTAGCATGCGTGTAAACTGCTCGCGGTACGCACGTGTGTGACACGCGACGCAACACGAAGATTTCGGTGATCGCTTCCGTGCGCGCGTCTCGAACTTTCTCCTAATTTGCATCGCGACTACCGCTCCCACCGCCGCCGACCGACGGATTTTGCTGCAGAAATCTCAAATTCGCTGTGCCAGCGAATTATTTTTCCCCGTACAGTTAGTGTACGGCGATCCGGAGACAATAATGCGCGGGCTCGAGAAGAGTCGTTTCGCAATATATGATAATAGCGGAAGCGCCGATTACGCGACTGTCGCGGCCTTATGATAGATTTCGTCATTTCGGGCGCCCCGATGTAACGACGCGCGTGTTTAATCACCGGTCCGCCAGACGAGAGCACTTTATCCTAAATGCTAATTTATTGTGAGTGGCAAAACATCTCCGGCGGCGGCCGTAAATCACGCTGACGCAATTTTGACTGTATTTACGTTTCCGTGTGTAAACCGACATTGACTTTGTGCGACTCGGCTGCCACCGCCGGGGATCGGGTATCTCGGCTATTTCAGCTCCGTGTATCCCCTGTCGTCGCGCGTTTCCGCGTGCTCCCGACGACATTGACAAAGACTTGAAATATGTCTATCGTGTCGTCAAAGAGAGAGAGAGACAGAGAGAGGGAGACGCTTCTAATAGCGATCGATCCGTCCGCTCGGCATCCCTCGTGCGTCCCACGCTGCCGGCTGCTGCGGTTTTCCCGTAGGGCGGAACGCAGAAAAGTGCGCTAATTCCTCTTATCGCGCGTGAACCGAAATCGTTCCGCCGTCGCAAAACAAGACGGATCGATCTGCCTTCGAGATAACCCGATAACGATATCTCGGACACGAATATACTGCATTTCCTGCGATACGCACGACATACCCCGAGATCGAGCCGTTGTTTCGGGCAGTGACGACGGCGCTTCTTCGTGAAGACGAGCGTCCTTGACACTACGTGCGACCCTTTCCTCGGGCAGAGGGCCCGCTCTCGTCTAGCCGACGACGGAGACTCCAAGGACGCGTCCGTCGCGCACGCCCACACGGGCCGCCACCCCGTGTATTATCGTGTGTGCTTGCCCACAGCCAGCGGTCTCGCACGGTGGCAAAAAGGTGCCGTTCGGTGGTTGCCGACGGGAAGGAAACGGCCGGGGGAGAAGAGGAGCGCGCAGGACGCTCGGCAGAAGAAGAGCTCGCGAAGATGAGCTGGGCGGAGCGGCGTTGCACTCCAAACAAATAATCTAGGACGTCTCAATCCTGTCAAGCGGCGGACGTCGCCTCCTCTTCCCCCTTCACCCATTTCGCTTCCTTCTAGTCCCTCTCGTTCCCCATCACACTCTCCCGCCGACGATGACCTGGCTCGTCCGCGTGCCGTCGTGACGCCCGCGAAGAGAGAGAGAGAGAGATGTTCGACGAAAGACCGAAATCGTTGTAAATTACTGCGCCGCGGACATGTGGCGTTTAGCCCGGCTGTAATTGATTGCCCGCGTCTAGGAGGCCCGGACGAGGGGCGCCGAGGACCAGGGGGTACAACCTCGAGGCATAAATTATAATTGAATTAGCTTGAGCTCTCTCTTAATTAGACCGCTCAAACGAGAGAGTGAGAGGATTCTCGACCCGTTCTCTCCATTTCGAACGTCACACGGTTCCTCTTCTTCTTTCCTCCTCCCCTCCTCTCTCTCTCTCTCTCTCTTTCGTATCGCTTCCCCTTTGTCCTCCGACGATATCTCGCCGAAGTTCTCCGCTGTTTCACGCTTTGTCCACGTCGTCGTCGTCCACTTCACTCCTCTGGGGCCCCTTCGACTCCCGCGGGATAATTTACAACGGGGGCGTCGCTATTGCATGTCTGATGCCGCGCGTCTCTTTCTCCGGATCTTGCGGTTTTTGTTTCTCTCGGGTCTTCTCGCTTCCACGGTGCGCCGGTGGCGGCACGAGGAGGAGGACCCTTTGTGTAAAATTGCCGCCGAGGGGATATCCTCGTCGTCGCGCGCTCCGCACCGTTCAATCTCGAGGCTCTCGTCCCGGCGACGATGACGACGGTTCTCGCGCGTCGTTCCGATCGCCCGACAGAATAGAAGGCGACGGCGGTGGCCGCTGAAGAGATTGCTATTGCGGCTATTGTTTTCCTCCTCGCCTCGAGAGCCCGGCTCGTTCGCGCTTTACGAGCAGAACTCACTCACGCCGGACGGTAATGAATTACGAGCGATATCTGGCAAAGGGAGAAAGCCGAGATTACCGCGAAGCTCGCTGAGGTGACGCGAGCAGGTAGCGAAGAACACGCGGCGATCTCGAATTTTAGGCATCGGCCGTTTTTCGAAAAATATAATAAAACGATCCAAGTTACATATATCTTTCGTGATATTCTGGAAGACAATTCATGCATCGTTGTGTGTACGGCTGTTATTACATCAAAGTTTCTCTCAAGAATATTTATATTAGATAACATATGAGATATAGAATACATATGGAAGGGTAGAATCTGTCATGTTAGAGATATCGTCGTCTTTTCATTGGACACGTGCTTTGTTTCGTACAATACGCGTACGCGCATTAATGGAGGCTCATTTCTTAAGTATAGTGATATCGAAAATAAAAAAAAAGGCATATATTATTTCTGAATATTCTTGCATCATAATTGTTGATTATTTTGAGCCAACAAAGACGTTCCAAAACACGACATATTCAGAAATAACGCGTGTAATCCGAAATTTTCGATATTACCATCTAGGAAAAAGGACTCCGTTAATGCACGACATTATATTCCGACAATATACATACACGGTTGCGCGCGTTGCTCGAAACTAACTGAAGGCAATCTAAAGCCGGTATCCATTTCCGGGTCTCACGTTAAAGATCGTCTTGAGTTCATCTTCAGATGTTTCGTAGCCAGCGAAACGAACCTTACAGTATCCGAAGTATCGACTTAAGACTCGATCTTAAACCCAAGACTCGATTGCGAGTACTGGCGGTAAATATTACGAGTGCGAAATCGCCGATGAAAGTATGAATCGCGAACTCGACGTGTCGACGTTGGCACTTCGCGAAGGAGCGGAGGGAAGAGCGGGTGAGCGTCAGCCGGCGACGAGAGAGCGGCGTTTCCGCGCACTGCAGAATCGCGGAGGCATGCAATTAACGCGATATCGATCCGAATCGCGCGGTCGGGCGCGGTGCCCCCACGTCGGCAATCTCTTTTCCAGACTCGACTTTAAGCCCGATCGTAACTCCGGCTTTTATCGGGGGAGATTCGTTTCCGCCGGCGCGTGCAAAACAAACGGCGACGCTCGCTCGTACGCGAGGCGCATCCGCAACTCAGTACCCTCCCCCTCAGCCTCCCTCAGTCTCTTTGGCCGTGCTTCGCTCTTTTCCGCGCTCTGCTCCGCGTATCTACGCTTTCCGCGCTCGTAAAAGGGACGTTTATTATCGCGCGTGTCCCGCGATAAGCGCCCTGTCCTGACGCCGCTTTTGCTTCATCCTATTGTCCGAGAGCGCGGGAGTCCTCCGTTTCGCGATGGTTCGCGGCAATATGACATATATCTCGCGGTGGGGTTTAACCGACGAAAAAAAAGAAACAAATAGTCGCGGGGGAACATGATTTCCTCTTGTTGTGCGATCAACCGCCGTTGAGGGGGAAGTGAACGTGCGCTCCCGCAAGAAACGAGAAGCGTTTTATCGGATCGCTTTGGTACAACGGGGCACGAAATTTCTTGGCTTCTCTCTCGAGGAGGAGCGCCGGGACGATTCGATAAACATGTTCTAAGTCCGCTACGAGCGCGGATCGTTAATTCCGGCCGGCGGAGAGACACGCGACCGTTGATAATTAATTTCTACGTTCGGCGAGAGATCGCATCGGCCGCACGTAGCGCCGGGCGCGCGTATACCAGCCGGTATACCAGCTAGACACGCCGGCGGATCGCGAGGTCGTATATCTTGCTTCTTCTCTTTTGGCCGGCGAGAGAACGGAGGGAGGGTTACGGAAAGACCGGGGGGGG
>NW_014557093.1:262284-285888 GCF_001313825.1 Dinoponera quadriceps | reverse complement strand
GGGGGGGGGGGGGGGGGGACAGAGGGGCGAAGGAAGGAAGGGTGCCACCGCGCGGTCGAGAATAGCGGGCGGTAGCCGTTCGGGCGATGCAAATTCGAGACCGAAAACATTCGCGATGTATAATTCATACGCGCGGACCCGCCCGGCGTCCGCCTACACGTCTGTACTACACGCGTCTGCTCTCGTGACAATGACACAATGTTTGCGGTCGCACGGGGAAATGTCGTCACATACACGCGCGCGTCGTAATCGCTCTCTCTCTCTCTCTCTCTCTTTCGCGACGTCCGCGAAATTTGCGCGCGCGTGCCGAGAAGATTCACACAGCGAATTCGGTCGATTCGATCACTGGCACTGAACCCGCGTTAAACTGCACCAGAGCGCGGCACCGGGTCGGCACTGACCTATTTTATGCGAAGTAGAGGATGAAGCAGGTGACACACGTGAAAATGAGCAAATCGGCGAGGGTGATCAGCGCGCGGGAATACGCGGACGAAGTCTCGAGCGAAAGTTCGAGCGGAGCGAGAGCATCTGCTAACGGAGAATCGGCGTCCCTTTTCCACACATTTTGCAATCTCCACCGACTGATTTTACTTCGGAAGTGCCGTACGTGTAAATTCGTCGAGTACACGGGATAAGTTCGGCGGGGGGATCATCGCGGAAACTCGAACGGCTTAAGTTTCCTGAATCTGCCGCGCACGAGAACGCCNGGGGGGGGGGGGGGGGGGGGGAGGAGCGGATGAGGGCGATTCCGCCGAAAGCAGAAACGAGGCTGCGCCCACGGGGATTCGGGGATGACGACAAATCGCCATCGGAATCCGGGCACCGATCGTTGAACCTGAACAAAGCGGAGCAATCGGCGATGCGGCTCGTAAAGCCGTAAAAAAGTAAAGCATCTCGACGATCGCCGATGTACGTGTAGGTGTCCACGTCGGACGTCATCATCTCGCGAATCGAGCGGCTGGGTGCGTCGACGCGTGCACTCACCCGTGGGACGCGCATACAGAGACGAGACGCAATGACGAACGTCGGCGAGGAGGAACGTACGTATGCAACGGGCGAGAGAAAGAGGAGAGGAGCACTTCTGCTTTCTCCGGCTCTTACGTGGCGAACTTGCGCCATAAGAAAGCCTTGGCGAACGATACGTTCCCGACGGCCGTCCTCCACTTCGCAGACGAGTCTCGTCGCCGCCGATGTCAGTCGGATATTTCTTCGCGTCCGTTCGCGGCGCCCGGCGGATTTGCGTTAAATTGGATTGGCGGATTCGCGCCGCGAATTAAGATACATCGTCTCGGCTAACACCTTCGTGTTCGACGGACGCGAGAATCGGACGGAGGAGAGACGGTTGTCGCGGCTACTCGCAGCTCTAAACCGGACGCGAGATATCTCGTAACACAAATCTGTCCCGCTTCTGCTTCCTCACCGTTTTACCGCCGATAAACTTCGTCGGCGCGATTAATTTTCGTGTTGCATCGCCCGTGCCTTTCGATCGATTCACATTCGCGCCGCGATTAATTCGAGCGACGAAAGCGGCTGCGCCGAGTCTCCGTGTCTGACCAGTGCCGACATTATCTACTTGCGCGCTCATCCATCAAGCCCGGGCTTGTTGTCCCGCCTGAAAATATCCTGTCGCGGGGACTCCTAATTACAAGGCATCATTGCGGTGTACGATCGCTTTTCGCAGGCATGCGCAAATTTTAGCAAATGCCTCGGCGTGAAATTTTTATCAATTACGCTCGCCGGCGCGATGTATTTCCGACGATTGACGGACTTCGCCACTTCGGTTCCATTGGGAGATGAGCTGGCTTGACACACATCTGGCTGGGATTTCGATGTCCGGTGATAACCGGGAGGGGAAGGGGATATCCACTTGCCGTGTTTGTTATAATTAACAGGATTTCGAGGTTCCTCTTTTATGACCGAGGGGACCGGCGTCGCTTATTTCTGGCGTGTAATCGCCGCGCGATTTAACGACGCGCGTAGCGCCAGGTATTTTAGCACTTGTTCTGAAAAGCCAAGTGCAAACACAGCTCCGAATTGACGAGTAAAGGCGTGTGCTCGCGCGTGGAAATAAAAGAGAGAGAAAGAGAGAGAGAGGGAAAAAGAAAGAAAGAGAGAAAGGAAAAAGAGAAGATATACGAGACCCGAACGCCGGCAAGTAGTACATCGGTAAGCGATTCGGCTGCTCCGCGTGTTCGCTTGTTAATGGCACGGGTGGATCCTGTCGAGATCCCGCTAAGGAGTAGCGGTGTAGTAGAGCTTGTTGATAAAAAAGGAGCAATGGAGATATTTCCTCGTTGGCCGTCCCCTCGCGCACCCTCGAGCTAGTAAAGCTAATTAAGAAATAAGTCGGACCACCAACGTCGGTAGAGGTAATTTGCATCCCACGGTACGGAAGATCGAATAACGCGATATGAAATATTACTAATCGCGCCGCACATATAGATTCTCCGGTGTACCGTAACATCTCGCGATGCTGCGCTCTTCTTTCCTTTTCTTTTCTTTTTCAACTGGCAGACGGTAATCGACGGCTTTGTTGAAACATCGCTCTCTCGCTCGGGAATCGAAAGGAAGCTAACGAGGTACAGATTAAAATTCAGATTCAGATGTAGAACGGAGGCGAAGAAAGTGATCGACGTAAAAAAAAAAAAAAAAATATCGATACAGTAGTTTTACGTGCGCGGGGAAAGAAGATTGGTTGAATTAACGCGGCAATAGCGGAATCGAACGGGCTTTCGTAGGAGGAAACAGAATTTTTCATTCGTGTCAACTAAATTCGCTCTTTAGAACCGGAAATTCCGCTTTCCCTTCGACCAAAATGCGCTCGGCTTGTTCACTTCAATTCGTTTGGCCACGTTAATTCGACCGATCTTTTTTCCCCCGTGTAGAATAAACAAATGGAGAGAAGAAGTCAGTCGTTATACATTCTGTCAAAATACTTATCCTTACAATGTCAATTGCAAGTTTTCTGAAAAGTTTTCTGAAAGCTTTCGCTTTATTCTGGTAAAATCCTCTGATAGAATCAAATTCAATTTCTTCACTCGGCTTCCGAGTTAGCGCTGAGTCCTTCGTGGATTTGTCCCCGACGCTTCGTGAACATTCCAGTTCACTTCTTCGGAATAAAGTGGAAACCGAAGTTTAATTTCGACCGTCGACTCACGCCGAGGACCGTCGAATACGCGTCTCAGAGTCAGACTGCGACTTTCGCTGCCTGAAAATGCAAAGGCCGCGATGATCTCCCGTATCATCCGCGGCATCGAGGTTATTCCGCCATGGCGGACCACCTGGACGCGGTTAGATGATTGTCCGCGAGTATCGGGGCCAATTAGCGGCAATCCATACCGCCGATTGGATAGCACATTCCCTCTAACTATATTCCCGATTGGATATCACTCGGCCATGACAAAGTCCCTCCCGCGAGCGGAGAGACAGCCGCGGTACGTCCGCCTCGGACTGGTTCTACTCTGAAAGCAGGAAGGCACCTTCTCTCTCTCTCTCTCTCTCTCTCCTTCTCGCAATCTCCGACTCGTTCCCGTCTCTCTCTCCTCCTCTCGGCTCGCTCCACGTTCTCCCTTCTCCTCCCCCTCCCCTCCCGCTATCGTCAGAGTCGGTGCAAATCACTCACTAATTACATCTAAAACGACTTACGCATATGAGACGACCGAAGGAGAGTAGTAGGAGGAGACCTTCGCGTCGCGCGACATCGATGTTGCAAACACACGCGCTCGGACGCGGCTAATGGCGCTCGTGTGCGATTATGCATATTGATGGGACGGGGCACGGCGGTACGGCGATTGATTTCATCGCTAATTGTATCCAACCGTGTTGCTCGTTATCGGGAAAGATGCCCCCTCCCCCTCTTCGAAGGCGCGTCGCCTTCGCGAGTATCCTCGCGGCGGCGTATCCCGCGAGCGTGCCTGCGAACGACGCGATGTAACGGCGATGTTTTAATTAGGCCGGCTAATAAGTCGGCTCGAAAGCGGGTCGTTCGCGAAGACAATAAGTGCATCGCGAGCTTGAAGATAATCGGCGCGGCGGCGCGCTTCTCGGCACCGGCGCGCTCCCGGCCCCGCTAACGCTCGAGAGTTATTAAACCGGAGCGATTCCGGCCGGTCATTTCACGGCGGCTTAAAATCGCTTCTCTCGAGCTCTCTCGGTGTCTCTCTTCCCCGGCCGCGCGGACGGACCGCCGCGAAGAGGAGGCCCTACGAATGCTCGTTTTTGCGCGATAATCGATAAGCCCCTATTAACCGCGCAATTATCTGCCCCCGGGTAATTAGAGGTAAATTAACTTTCTATCGTTTAAAACGTCCCCGAAGAGGATGTAAGAGATTATCGTAGCGTAATGAAGTACTTAGCGATCGAGGCGTCAACAACGCGTATCTCTGATACATCTGTTCTAATTTTTTATCTCTCTCTCTCTCTCTCTCTCTGTCCGTCTCATGGAAGAGGAAAGCGATATTAAAAATTAGTATGAAATTTTCTTACTCGACGACTGTGATGAAATCTTACTTTTTTTTTTCAACTTAATTAGCGCCCCTCTTGATTCGCTGCATTTTGATTCGCGATGCAGCAGTAATTCGGTCATCTCTGAATTAGATTCGCGAATGATTTCGAGCAGGTTTGTCCGCTTATTATCAGCTGACTCGGTCGAAAGCTTGTCAGCTAAGAAGGTCGCCAACAAACATGACGCTGCTCGTCATCGGCAACATCTGAGGATATTTTTGATAAAGATTTGATATCGTATCCCTTTTCTGGGGTAAGTAAACATTCGATTGTTCAATATTGATCGCGAAGAACGTCGTCTGGGCTTAGATATCGCTCACGCACGCACGTTAAGCCATTGACGTAACACGCTTGTTTCCCGGGGCCGCGTCCGACGAAATTCCACGAAATTCCGGAGAACGATCACACGAATTCCAACGTCGGTGTTCGCGTGTCTTATCTCCCGCACGCACTTCCACGCTCTCGTTATCAGCGATTTCCGGGGCATTACTTTCACGTCGGGGATACTTCTTCTTTCACGAGCGAGCGATCGCGATATGTGCGACTAATAACTATGATCGTCGTCAGCCGCGCGATTTTCCACACGACCAATTAACGGACAATCGTCCACGCTGAGTCACTCGTCGCGCTAATTTCGCAATTTGATCCGTAGGTAGGTAATCCTCCTCGTTACCGCACGTGTTCCAATTCGGAGGTAGATTCCTCGAACGGCATCCCCATGTTCGCCCATAGCGTGGGGCTCGAGTGATTTCCACATTTCCGCTTCTCCGAACACTGCGTCTCGGATCGTTTCGGATTGTCTGATCGAGAGCGAAGTTGAATCCTCCAACGAGCGTTGGCCGGCGCTCATTAAGCGCGGATCATAAAACTTCCACGCGTACGCGTCCATCAGCGACTCGATTTAATCTTCCTCCTTGAGAGCATTTTTCCGTCCTCACGGACGCCGACGGGATTCCGTGGGGACGGCATTGGCTTATCCCAGAGACGCGAACGACTCACTAAATATAAATTTAATCGGTGGATCGTTGCCCGAATCGATCGAAAACGGCGAACTGCCGTTCCCGGGTGGCTCGGGTTGCTGGGAGAGTGCCCTAAAAGTGCGCCTTCGCTCTTGTGCGGATTCGTCGACTAACCAAGTTTCGTATGACTAACCTCCGCTGACTCATCCTCGTTCCGTGCCGCGAGCGAACACGAGAGAGAGAGAGAGAGAGAGATCCGTCGCACTTGCAGACGGATTTTGGCAGAGCCATTTTCTCCCGACGTCGTACATTTTCATCCCCGGTAATGCAATATTACCGAAGACATTCGTCTTCGTCCATCTGTGATTTTCCGCCCGCGCCGTAACGATCCGCGTGTCTGCCACTCTCGACAATCTCCCGACGATTCCTCGGACGACGCGACCCTTGACCCCCGGGAGGACGATACTCTCTCTAGACGAATAACGATGGAATCCTTCGGACAGTCGTAAAGAAAAGAAACAAGAATAATTAAAGGACTCTGAGGATTTGTCCGAAAAATAAGTCAGAGAGATCCGTTGGCGTCAGACGTCGGATCGATTGTTTCATCATTTGAGATCGCGTTTCTTCACTTCCGCCTCCGTGGCAATTTATTTACGCACATACATCCGCATCTCGGATGACACTCAACGAGAGCAAAAAAAACGGAAAACCTCAGGAAGGAAGAGAGAGAGCAGTCGTTTTTCTTCAATCGCCAGAGCGTGTACCTCCGATAGTGCGTCGGGGTTCCGAGAAAAGAAAGGGAGAGGAACGGGAGGGAGAGAGAGAGAGAGAGGAGAAACGGGGAGAGAGTTAAGTGATGGTGGGTGGGCGAGATGGTTATTTAAATGCCCATAGGAGCCATTAGAGATTACGGTCCAACAACAAATACCGACGTGGATGAGCCGAGTCGAACGACGATATATGTTGCTTTCCGACAAAACAAAACTTTCTACAGCCTCCACGCATTTCTTTCTCTCCTCCCCTTCGCTTTTTCCTCGCGTGAGACACGATACGCATGGTTCATAACGCGGATGGTTTCGCGTGAAACGCATCGCCGATCGGACGCGAGCAATCTGCGAAAGTGCGTGTCTAAGCGTACATCACCGTCCCGGAACGTTTCCGTCGAAAAATGCGCGGCGGAATTACGACAATTGCGCCCGTTTAAAATGATGCAGATGCGCTCTCGCGCATACATACGGCCGCGTTCTCATTGCCGTCCGAGTCTAGCTGTGCTCCGTTACGATGATGAATTCGTAGATGAATCACATTCTCGGTAATATGATAACGAGCCACTCCAAATGGCGCATAAATCGCTCTTTGGATTTCGCATTAAACACGGGATCGTGTGATAAAATGTAAATTAGATCATAGACTCGTGTCATAATATTACCGGGAAACGAAGAACCCCGGGTCGGGGGGTCGACTGACGTACTCGAATTATCATCCGTCCGGGGTAAAGCCGTATAAGGCCGGGATTTGATGAAAATTCAAGTTTATCTGTAATCGCGCTGAAATACCGGTCAGCTCGATAAAGCCGGTAACAGCTGAAATAAATTATAGCCTCCAAGACGTCGGTTGCTGACCTGAAACTTTCTCGATGCGTGTCGCGTGATTTACGCTGAAATACGTTCTCGATTATCGCGATCACCCACATCGAATCGTAAGAAGACACGAAAGTATGTGCGACGATACACGCTCTGCTCTTTTTTTCTCTCTCTCTCTCTCTCTCTTTCTCGAGGGATATCGCCGCGCTCGAAATTCCCAGACGTCGGTCACAACGGGTACCGCACGTTGAGGAGAGGTTATCGGCGAGGAAATGAATTCCTAAAACTCAATTAACCGTGGCCTCTTTAACGGCCCCGACTTAACGAACGAGACGAGCGCGGGTAATGAATGGTCGCGCGGGACGCTTTCGATCGGGCCGTGGACGTTCATCCGAAACCGATACCCGCCCTAAGAGCATCGAACGATCCAACCCTTTTAAGTAGATCTAAGTAAAACGCCAGGAATGCAAGGGATAGAACTTGATGGCGCTGCGTCGGTGGGGGTACGAGATCAGTTTCACCGGTGAGTCATCGCGCGAGTCCCTGAGAGGTGTCACCGCTTCGACGTGGTACGATCGTGAGAGGTTACACGAGTGACGATCGAATTTTACTCGGAAGCACTTGAAAATTCCAGAAATAGTCGGGACTCACGCGTGAACTCGAACCTTGTGGAACCCGGAACCCGTGGCGACGAAACCTCGATTTCTCAACAGTGACGACATTAGTCGCCGAATTGTTAACGGAACAAAATTAAAAATTGCGATTTATATGCCCGATAGAGTAGATCCCTTCGAAAGCAATGAATACATAATTACTGCCGCGTATCACCGCTGAAAACAGCGGCGCGTTGTGAGTGAAAGCCGATCGATACTTTAATCGCTCGGCCTACAGCCCGCCGTTCACACGGCATTCTCGAGAATCAACAAATCACCGTGGACGGTTTTTCCTCCGCAACGATGATATTTGCTCATCTACCCCCCTGCTTTCTCTCTCTCTCTTTCCCTCCCTTTTTCCTTCTCGACCCGCCACTCAGCAGCCGTTTTTTCCTCGCGGGGGGGATGACGAGGAGCGTGTCAGAATGAATGTGACGCCGGCGGAACGTCGCGGCTTCCGAGCAAAAACCACGTCGCGTACTCCTCTCGCGTGGCTCCTCTTCTTGTTTGTGCTCTTCTCCTTCCTTATATTCCTCTTCTCTCCCTCCACTCCCTGGGCCTCCGCATCCCGGGCGTGCACTTGACGCACGACAGTCCTCTACGTAGCGTTACAGGACGCGTTTAGGTCGCTCATCGTCTCCTTATCCGTTCTCCATAAACGCGCGACGTCGACGGCTATCTGCCACTTCACGTGGCACCAGCCTGGAGACACGAGTGTGCTCGTGTGCTGGAGGGAAGAAAAAGTCCGGCTCAATCAACGAGATAGTTCGCGCACGCCTCGCCGGCATAGATCCGAACGCGGGCCGCTTCGCCCGGCACTTTCGGCGATCGTATGTTCATTTTGATGATAATAATAATAATAAGAATTTTCCCTTTTATGATATATCGCGAGTGCGCGAGTACTTTCCTCTTGCTAGTCAATACATATGCGCGTTCTGACTATGAGCGAGGGAGATTCATCGAGAGTGGGTCATGGTGTTGGTTAGGCAAACAGGAATTAGACAATCCGACTACGCGAACAGTTAAAAAACGCTTCTCAGAAAAGCCGCACGTTTCGAGGTACAGCCGGATGCATCGGCGGCGGAGGACAGCCCGAGAACATTGTCCGTGACGTAGAAAGTGGCGAGCTCGATGACGAATTCGATGATGTTCCGAGTAATCTCCGGGAACTCGAAGGTAACCGTATTGTATAGACGAATTACAGCGATACTCTTCATGGAAACGGCGCGAATGACTGGGCCGCGTAAATCCGACTGGAAGGTCGAATTTGAGGCGTATACAGTCGCGACTATTTCCGATTAGTCATTGATCGTGGGTCATTAACGCGCACACGGACGAGTCCGAATTTAATCGTTGATCCGTGGAAAACGCCAGTCATGCGATGTGTAACATCAGACCAAACGCTCTCACGCAGAAGCCTCGCAAGTTTCGGAAGACCTTTGCGTATCGATCTGTTACAAAGTCTCCGATGAAACTCAAAGTATTTCCAATTGCTGGTAATTATGAATTGCTGTAGCGATTCGCCGCGTAGATCGCGTAGACCCACAGTAGGTCCTCTGAAATAAGAGATTAGGGTTTTACGATGACGACGACAGCCTACACCGCGATAACGCGCCTCTCTGTCGACGCGGAATCTTATTTACGCCGCAGCGCGTGCAGATTCCCGGCGAGCAGGCGGAAACGGTTCGGTGTCATAAGCTAATTTTCGAGCCCTACAATCCGCTAATATTTATCGCATAAATATAAGCCTTTCGCTCATTTTCCCTCCTAAAAGGAATATTCGAATAATTGCGGACAAGCTCGAGAAATCTCCCGCAAAATGAGAGCGATAACTTGTAATTTTATTTCCGTCGTTATTATCTTATTCGTCTACTCGTGCATCTACGCAAGAAGAAGGACGCGGTGTTGCGAATATTTTCAAATCCATTATCTCACTGTGCTAATTAGGATCAGAGCTATATCTTCCGGCAAATTAACCGTTATTTACGCATCAATTGGCAAGATGAAAGAACAAGGTTGATCCCTCCCCGCAGATGTGCCAGCAACACGCGCGGCCGCGGTTACGATTATAAATTGCATCCGTCGCGCGGCTGCGCCCGGTCATTTAGCGGTCGAATTTACCGCTTCTAAATCAAATCGCGACCCACGTTACGGGTTGATCGCGGTTGCCGGCGATGCCGAACGCATCGCCGCCGCAATTGGCCCCGACAGTTCGCCGTTCGTGGATCCATTGACGCGCGTGATTTGTCGCAATTTGCCGCGGCTGTTTAGGAAACATTTCGGAGCCCGCCGGCTTTGTGACGTAACGCCAGGTGACTTCTTCCTCGGGGCGTTAGCGCGGCTCGTGCCTGCACGGGCATGCTACAAAGGTAGTAAATTTCGTGGTTACCCTGAATGGAGACGTCGTCGTGCCCTCTCCTGCGGAAAACGCCGAAAACTCTGGGGGGTGAAAGACTATCGCGGCGAGCAGTTCCGTAATAAATTAACGCCGCGGCAACTTTCGGGCGTCGAATACGTTGAATAACGTAAACTATAATTTCAGCTGATTTTTCCTGATGCGAAGAAGATAACTTCACTGTTCGAATTTAGTTGCGAACGCGACTCGACACAATCTCGCCGCGTCTGCGTCGGTATTTCAAGGCAAAACATACGTTATGCAGTCGGCATCATGTATGCTGTACAATGCCGTGCGTTAATTGAGTCCTATTTCCTAAACGTGGTGATACCGGAGATTTCGAATTAGGCGTGTCGTTTCGGAACATTCGTTCATCATGACTGCCGATTATTCCGTGGACCGGCAAGGATTGGCTAAAGCAGCAGTCGTGATGCACGGATATTCAGAAAGGACGCGTCTAATTCGAAATTTCCGACATCACTATGCCTAGGAAATGGGAATAACTCCGTTAATGCACGGCATTGCCATTCCCCGGACGGAGAATCGCGCGATTTTGAGCCTTGCACGGATATGCCGATTGGTTGCCGGATGGAGGACTTCTAGTCAATTCTCCGTCCGACAATACTTGTACAACATATGAAATGCCAACTTTATAACGGCCCGTATAATTATAATAATTTCACCTTATATATATGGAAAGCTAAAAATCGTGTAATAATAAAAAAAGTTTTAATCCAAGGATGATGACACGACGCCGACGGTCTTGTAAGTGACGAGTCACGTCGATCGATCGGGAGGTTCATTAAGCGGCGCTGAAAACGCCGCGGAGAATCCTCAGGATCGGGCCGGCGGAGTCACGCACCGAAATCCGCGTACCCCGCCTCTAGGCGACAGGCGGCGTCCAGCTGAGAGTCATCGGCGTCGGCTCGGTAGCCGTGTTTTTCATCGGCCGTGTCGGAGCCTATTCAAGTGTTGGTAGTTTTTCGCGCGGCCGGCGACAAATATCCCCACCAAAATCCCCTTTGGATGAGTCCCCACGTGGCCCGGGATGTCACGACGGGTCCTCGCTGGCATTCACCGTGCTGATCCCGTCCCGGTGACTAGCCGGAGTAACGCGTGCATTCGCAGACCGATCTCTCGGAGAATCCACGATTTCGCGCGTCGATCGAGTCGCGAGTGACGAGCGATTTCGCGCGGCGGTGCGGCCAAGTGCGGAGTGATTGAATTTTCCAATTTTCCGCGGTTTGCAGCCGGCGTCGATACGCTCGGTGGGCCTGTGTGACATCGTTCAAATTCGGCGTGCGTCCGTCGATCGACAGGGGGGTGCGGGAATTCGTCGTCGGCGCGAGACTCGACACTTGGACAGCGCGCGGACGATCCCTCGGTCGGTTTAGCGGGGGAATCGCTCTGCTCTCCTCGACCGCGGGGATTCGCCTGTTACGTCAGCGTTACGATTAATATCGGCGATATCGGCGTAATCCAGGTTAAACCGAGAGTCTCTCTCTCTCTTTCACACCGGTGTCGCCTCGATGACGCGAATTCGCCGGCTGTACGTGACGCTGGAAACGGTATATAGGTCCGGCTCGGCGGCCGATTCTTCCGCAGAGTTCGATCCGGACGGTCGACGCGGATAAAGAAGTCGGCACGTTCCTCGTCGTCGGAGAGCGAGGGTGACGTAACCGCGGCTCGCTCTCGAAACTGGACTGTTCGATCGATCGATCGTAGGAGTTGCAATTCGGGGGAGAGGAGGTGTCGTCGATCCCCGTCATCGGGGACGCGTTCCGTCGCGCAACCCGCATATATCCATCCGTCACGGATCGTACGGCCGGATCGTCGTCTACGAGCGTCGAAACCGCTCGGGGACTCGCGACGAAACGAAGTGCTCGAATCGTTACCGCTGCTGACTGGCCGTAATTCGTGCGATTTACAATGCACGGACTGAGATGACACGCCGAGGCGGGGGGACACGCAGCTATGTCTACGGCTATGATCGTTGAGTGAGTTACGGCGATTTCGTCGCCACGTTGATATTTCTCAGCGCCGCCCTACAGGACGCGCTCTCTTCGAATTCCAATCGGCGGGTCGATAACGGAGAGGACGCCTCCTCGGCCGGCGTCGTTCGCCTTTTATCGCCGTCATCGTAATCTCATCCATCCGTTGCGGCGTCGTCCCCGAGAAATCGCGCGCTACGTGGAGATAAAACTTGGGGAAATTCTGGAATCTCCGAGGCGGAGGCCTTTTTCCCGAAAAAGCTCCCGCGCTAAATCATTTAGCTCTCGTCGTCTATATTTCTCGGGAGGAAAACGCACGTCGACGAAGAGATATCGGCGCTGTCACGGTGTTTTTTAACCTTTTCAGTAGATTCAGTTGTTAACGGAGGTATCGTTGCGAGACGGTAATGAGCATTAACTAGACGCTGCGTCACGAGAAATACGCGAGCATGACGCGCGCGTGACGCGCGCGCTCTCTCTCTCTCTCTCGCTCTCGCGTGTCTCGGAATTTGTCACGGCATACCGGGATTTCGCGACTCCGCGGAATTTCGTGACGCTACCGCCACGTGCATCCGCGCGACGGCACGCAGCATCCAACGCCTCGTGGTTCCGTGCGATCAGAGGCCTCCGCCAACAGGTGATATCCTCCGGTTTATCAGCCGGTCTGTTAGGGGAAACCTCTCGGAAAACAGCTTGTTGAATCGATAAAATTAGCGGTCACTCTGGTGCAAAAAGATTCGATTTAGAGTTTGATTGGAACAATCCGTTCGCGGATTGAGAGAAGCTTGAGAGAATATTCATGAGTTTGGGGCACAAGCGGTGAAGCGATGGTCGCGAAAGAACGAAGAACGTGTGTCGCGCAATCGTCGCGCGATCGACGTCGCGGGCGCGATCTATGCTGGAAATCTTTATCCTCGGCGACCTTTCCGTCCTCGGTGACACGTCTCATCCATCCGTTCATGGAGAGGCCTCGCTCCTCGGAACATCTCGCCTCCTCCTTGCGCAAGATGTCCCGGGAGATCCGAATGTTAATGTATCCCGCGGCTCTCGTCGGCGATACCTGCGTTCGCGGCGCGTGTATTATCGCGTCCCGAGGTGATCCACGGCCGTTAATGAAACGGCCGGCGAGCGGTTGTCAGCGGGATGTCGCGCGCTGTGTGACTAAGTTTGCAATTATGTAAACCCGGCATCCCGGCGAGCGGGATACTCGCACACCTTGGTTCAGATGGCGGGATGGGGTATCCGCCGATGTGAAAATTGAAAAATCGGTATTGACGCAGCTGACGTAAATTAGATACTTTGGAATGTAGCACGACACACGTTCCGCGAACGGTTCTCGCGGCGTAAAAGGAAACAGGTGGCGGCGCAGCGATCCATTTCCCTTTTACATTTCTCTCGTTTTACACTCGCAACGCCCCCTCGTTGACCACCCTTTATTTTGTTGCTATCCATTCATTAATCCTTTCACTGCGTACGATATTATATATTATATCGTGGCAAATCGCTCGTCATTCGCAGACTCCACATACGCGCGGCACCTCATTTGAATCTTTCGGTTGGAATTTTCTTTATTATGTTATTCCGCTTCTCCAGCGTTGTACACAATAATCGAATACCGCGCCGCACAGCGAGCGCTTTTGGCCAGAGCGCGGCGAAAGGGTTAAGAGCAAGCTGAGGATGGTTTCTCGGGAACAAAACAGCGCGATCGTGATTCCACTCGAAAGAAACGGATGGTAATTCGCAGCACGACTATACTCGCGAGCGAACTCGCCTTCGGAGGCGAAAAATGCCGCCGGCTTGGAATCTCTCACCTTTCAGAGACATTTTCAGAGACTTCTTCTCTCTTTCTTCCCTTCCCCTTTTCGTTTTTCTCTCATACTTGCGCGCGCGCGCGCAAAAGTCCGTCGCGTCGATTTAATAAAGCATAAATCGTTTCCTCGCCACATCCGGCAAGCGAATGTCGAACGTTACGAATCCAGTCGCGTATTTGCATCGAGTCGCCGCGCCGCGTTGCCGCAGTCGCGCCGGTGCAATTAAACCTCGAAACCCGAGTCGGCTCGCCCCGCTCCCCGGGCCCCTGCGTTACGACCTGATGTATATCGCGCGGAGAGCGCGATGATGAATGCACGCCGGCGGAGTCCTCTGGCGAAATCGCGGACTCTCCTCGCGGCCGCGGAGATTTTCCACGCCGAACGCGATCATTCCCACGCGGCGGCTCGGGACACGCCGTGTCCGGGGGAGATTAACTGCAATTACCTCGGCTGTCTAATCGCGATTAAAGCTGGCTCATCGCCGGGAAACCCCGGGAAAGCCGGAACGCCGATACGAAGAGCCGGTGTTTCGCAAAAGAGGCGCCTCTCGTTGAAACCCGGCGGAGCTTCTCCTCCACGACGACCCCTTCGTCGCGGGGAGCGGACACGATAAAAAGAAAAGGGTGGAAGCTGTCCATGTAACGCAAGCTGAAATCTAATCACCTGGATTAATTAGATTGAGTCGCTTGAATTTAGTTTTAGCCGTGGGAGCTGAAAATTAAGTACGGGGACAAAAGGAATTAGCTAGATTAACTTGCCTTAATCTGAATCTCGCATTATACGGACAGTTAATTCTTACCTGCGGGAGCTAGTTTTTAGCTGTGACGTTCTTCCTTTTGTCCGTGAACGAATTTCGCGAGAGGATCCCCGGCGGAGGGGGAGGCCCGGCGACGACATTCCGCACGGTGCATCGAATACATTGCGACGAGGTAGGCGGGATGAGGCGAAAGAAAGGCACGTTTGGTCCAACCTCCGCGGTACCACGAGCGAGCCAATAACCCGGTCGGGATTAAAGCGAACGGGCGAACGAAAGTTCCCGCTCGCCGCGCGACTCGTTGTTCACCTGTGTTCTGTGTAACGTGAGACGCGCTCGCATTGCGCAACTACTTGCGGCGGCTCCTGTGGAACCGGGTTATTATTTACAATCCGCGCGGGGCACGCCGCAGCACCACTCTTGATTTCTACGATTCTCCGATGTCCCTTTTCCCACACGCGTTCACGTTATCGACGATTTTCCGCGGGATAAGTGTCCCTCCTTGCGGTTGGAAGGTGCGGCACACCGGATCGATAGAGCGATCGCCCGATAGAGTATCACATCTCATCATTCTGAAGTGTTGGGGACGTTCGTCTCGGCACGATTGCTTCAAGCGCAATATACAGACCGACATTGATCTCTTGACACTTATTAGTTAGTACTGGATACATATATACAGACGCGATCTGCGTGTGTGATTGGGAATTTCTAGTGAGCTTATATCTAGTAAATGTCGAGTGATTGGGAATTTCTAGTGAGCTTATATCTAGTAAATGTCGAGAGATCAACGGTGAATGCACATCCGTGGATCGATATGTTCGTGCAGATTTGCAACGATTGGCATGAAATACTTGTGAGGTACGGGAGGGTCAACATGCACGGAGGTATTTTTGACGTTCTGTCATCTGAGAAGAGGTGCGGGCTGAGCGCGCGCACGAGCGTCGGAGCAGCGAGAATCGGAATCGTGAATTAGATACCGCGGTGGAAGCCTATCTGCAGTGATATCTTTTCGATACTAATTATCCCGCGTTTTCGCTTATCGGCCGCCGTACTGATCCGGTACATCCTGCGCTTTCAATTTGCGCGGCTGGTAATAGCAATGGCCGTCCCTACGCCGACCCACCGTGTAATCACGGGATATTTATTCGCATACGATAAATCACTTGGAAATGCCGCGGCGGTCCGCGCGGATCCCCGCAAATTGAAACGTATCCGGCTAAAACGGATTTATCGTGCGTTCCCGTTCGCATTTTGCCCCGCGCATTTCTAAACTAACGAGTGTATTCCTTTTCTGCTTCCAGGTTACCACAGCTTGTCGTTTTAGCGAAGATTTTGTGCATCCTGATGGTGAGTAATTCGGTATAATTGTTGTACAGCAGCGAACATTGTCGTCTACCTATTAGAGTCTCGGAAATGAGCGAATTTCTAAATTACGAGTATACACTGAGAAACGCATTTAGTTGACTCGAGCTAAATTCTCGTCTGGATATGAGCAAACAGATGTTTTGATTATGAGAACCAAGATTTGCTTCTCTGTAACGAAAAAGGTTCGATTCAAACAACAGTCAACGGAATGGGTTTCTCAGTGCGGACGCGTTCGTTGTGATCCCGTTCATTCGTTTATATTTATTTGCAACAGTCAACAAATGAAAAGAAACGGGGGTGACTGCGAGTTAGCGGCGAGTTCAGCTAGTCGGCGCGCGAAACTCGTTTTTTTTTCCACTCATGAATATTTCATAACGAGAGAGCGTCGAATTCGTCAAACGTCGGATCAGCGGGAGATCGATGTACGCACGTTTATCGCGCTATAATTACGCCGCGTAATCTTATCTTCGAGCATGCGTCCCGACATTAGTGGCACGAACCAATTGCATAAAGGATAATCTGATGATCTGCCGGCCCAGTTTCGCGACCGGTAACAAGCGGTGGCATAAAGTTTCGTACTCGAAACTCCGGCCGCAGTTCCGCCGAACTCGCCGTCGCGGGATCGCCTACTTTGTAGCCCGCGGATACACGCGAAGATATACGGCGGGCCGCGATCGCGAGGGTGACTAGGTCAGATCTGAGATATCCCCGCAGCACGAAGAGGTCGAGAGAGAGAGAGAGAGGGAGGGAGAGACTCGGGTGAAGATCGCGTGCTGAGACTCGTGCCAAGAGTCAAATCGCCGATTACGTCGGCACGCACCTCACCTGCCCATAGATTAATGATCGCCGCACTTCCACTCCCACGCGTTCACGACGCTGACAATTTACACCGTCGAGTCAGACTCGGGGCCCCATTCTGGACCGGTAGCGAACCAGCTACCGTAAGGTAAAAGTACCGATGCTCGGACACGTGCCTAACTGTGTAGACACTCTTGTTTCGGTCCTTAAATACGAATATTTAATCTTTGAACGTTTGACAATATTTGTGTATATTCAATCACGCGCATGTATTCTGTGCTGACGGTTTGAATATTCGTATTTAAGATCGAGACAATGAAAATGCCCAGAGTAAGGTAAATGTAGGACCATTAGTATTTTATATGCCTTATATTCTTTTTCAATTTTAAGCGCTAGTTTTTCCCGTACGAGCGTCACGTAACGTTGTTTCAGCTTGAAAATCAGAAAGGCGATTCGATTCGTGTTCAGAATGGGGTCCCGGATCGTTGGAATATCATCTCCCAGATCTTGCGCTTTCCGCGAGCCGAGGTCTTTCAGACACGGAACGTTCGCAAATACCTCGTCCTACGTCACATAAATGCCAAAGTAAAGGGTTCGTTCATCGCGACGTACGCTCAATTCGTCGCCCTGATGCACCGTGAAGCGCCACGAATCTCGAACTCTGCTCTGGGAACTCTCGAGCTCGCTTCACGACGGTGCTCGTCCCGTTAGTCCGCGCGCTTCGATTAACCGCGCGCGACGAGTCACTTATCTCTTTTTCTTCAACTCCCTCGTGCTCGAATTATACGGTAGTTCGACCGGCGGAGGACAGAATCTCGTTGAATTTTGCACGCCCGGTTTTCCCAATCGGTCAGGCCGCGAAATAAAAATTCTTTTCCTTGCTGACGCGCGCCGATTTTCGAGCTCGCGCCGTGCAGGCCGCTCTCCTCGCAAGTCGATCTCGATATCGTAAAGATCGGGCCGCTATTAGGCGTCGATTATTTATCGCGCCTTTAAATTCGGTGGAGATCTATGGCTCCCGGCAGGACGATAAGGACAATTCGCGCGCGACAGACTCGTCCGGGGATCGTATTTAAATGAGATTTATGTATGCTCGATACCGGTCGTGAGCGATGCAATAAACGGTCCGCCCGGCCGATAAATAATGAAATGGGTGGTCGGCTGAGTCGGAGGAGAGCAACCGCTCGCGGTAGATCATGACGAGAGCGCGTTCGGGGGACTGTCGCCTTGACGATACGGCTGTTAGGTGAGAATTTAATGAATGGCCGATACATAAAACTGCAAAGCTATTCGCGTCTTTACGGTCCGGGAGTCTTGTCGATTAAATGATAATGCGAAATCGCGCTGATGACGCGCGAATCAATTAGCGAGTCGAGAGAGACTTTTTTATCCGGGACGCGCGAATGCGACGCGGCTAAACACCGAATCTGTCGCGTGCTGGCACTCGTAGTCGGCACTCGTAAAAACTTTCGGCGCGATCGCTACTTAACTTTGTAAGTTAAACGATAGAGAGAAGCGGCGCGCGTTACCACCCGCTCGTCGCCTCGCGGCCTGTTCACATATATACACACACACACGATTGACAACATCTCGGAGCATTCTAAGAGGCGGGTGTTACAGGATCGTGGAGCTCGCAATAAAGTTCCGCGATGCGAATTTAATTGCTCTCTGTAAACGATAAACGGGCAGCCCGCCCGTTCGCGCGTATGCCCGTCGCTCTCTGCGCGCTTATTGCGCGACGACATCGGCCACTTCCTCGCGATAAATTCCGACACGGCCTCGTCTCGAAGAGGTAGCGCTGATTTAAGAAGAAGAAGAAAGGGGGAGGGAAGAGAGAAGAGAAAGAAACAAGAAGTACGATCGATATCGATAAAAGCGATCGCGCGTGGCAAGATTTCCGCCCGTCTGACTCGCTCGTTGTTTGTCGGAAGAGACGCGCCCGCCACCGCGTAACATTGTCGGCGCCACATTTCATATAAACGGAACGCCAGTTTCGGCGACTATTAATGGATGGCTCGTGTTCGCTCGTTAACGAGGTTTCTGCCATCAGCGCGCACCATCTCCGGAGCGGCGCTGGACGGGACTCTCCGTCTTCCTCCGACACGGAGAGCGTTACTTCTTTTCCCCCCCGCTCTTCCCTTTTCTCCCTTCTTTTTTTCCCTTCTTCTTCTTTTTCATTCGTTATCCGAATCAGCCGCGGCGGGCGGATCAACGAATGACTCGATGTCGCGTGATATGTGAACCGATCGTAAAAGCGATCCCCACGTCGCCGGTCGTGGAAGAATTTTCGACGTTTCTTAACGACTCTCATCCCGGTCGTCGCTCCGAAAACAAGGCACGCGAATTCTTATCTCATCACCGTTCTGTTCCCTCTATTAATCCGGAAATCAGCATAATTCGTGCGCGGTGCAATATAAAGCGCAGCTTTAACTTACGGCCGAATTACTCGGCGCCACTCGTCGCCTCGTGATTTCTTGTTTTTTTTCGCCTTTATCACCTGCCATACTTACCGCTTTTTCTTTCTCTCTCCCTTCCTCCTTTAATCGCACGATCGGTGCTCGCATATGTATGCATGCATTTCGCGGCGTTTGAATAATTCATCGAATATCGGAAATGCAGACATCTTTCCTACCCCTTCTGACCGAATAATAAAATAATACCGTGCGAATCGTAAAACGAGCGCGTCCGAGCAGAGCGCGGTTCTGCTCCTCGGCGGGTCGCAAAGAGCATCGCTGATTCAATTCCGATCTTACGTGCGATCCGAGACGATGTCTGAAATATTCGCTAACGCGAACGACTACTCGCGGGCGTTTCGTGAAAACGACCAGCTGGTCGAGCGTTCACGCCGAAACGCCGAGGAAAATTTCGACCGAATCCCTCGACAATTCTGATACAAACGAGCGACCTTTGTGATTGCAGGTGGTGATGTGCGGGGCGGCGCCGACGATGGTGCGCTCCGTGAGTCTCCACGCGGTTTGCAGCGGCCGCAATGTTACCGTAATAGGCCGCACAGTCACAGCCGAGCAGCGCAACGATAGCAATGCAGCCTACCGTAAGTAAGACCACAGTCATCCGTTGTACCCGTCGGTGTAATTTAGTCGCGACGTAATGCAAAGTTTTTCGCTCGACGAAATAGTAATTAACTCGGTACTCTGATGGGGAAAAAGTACTACGTTCGAGTAAATATTTGCCACACTGAAAGAAAAATATCGTTGTTTTCGAGGACAACAATATCCTTTTTGTCGTTTTAATCACAAAATTAGTCGAGAGAACTATTTTTCTAGTAAACGTTACTACAGTGTTAACGACAATAACCTCTTACCTGCATGTTGCTACTACTATTTTTGTGTGGTTAAAATAATAAAGAAAGGATATTGTTGTTCCCGAAAATAACTATATTTTTTCTCTCAGTGTAAGAAGTAGGTGTGGCACTACTCGAAGTACCTTTATATTCGCGCTGTATCTTTATTGCTGTTTATCGTCTTACAGCTCTTACAACGAAAAGAAACATCCTTACAGCGTCCCATTAAAAGCAAAAATCTCCTCTCCGCGAAAGAGGAGGAGTTTCTTTCAGAATGGCCCTGTGAAACTCGCGAATACCCGGCTCGGGATGATCCGCGCGATTTGCTGTATCGTTAATTACTTATTTATTAAAACTGCCGCGTGTGTTGGGGAAATATGGCCCTCGATGCTGATTAATATACACATAGCGCGCGCGCAGGAGATTCCGTTACGCGTGCGGGCACGCGATAATATCGACCGTACGGGATGAGTTAATCAAATCTGTTAATTGAATCGATCCCAATCACCGTTCCAGCCGTGCCGTTATCCCATCGATCGATAGTTCGGTACGTAAAAAAGGGATTTTGTGCCTGGAAATATCCGGGCGCGATGCCGCTATAAAGAACTTAATTTACCGCGATCCTTATCATCCAAACCCGCGTTCGGGAGGCCTTATCTTTCTCTCCTTCCCTCTCTCTCTCTCTCTCTTTCTCTCGCTCGCTCGCTTTTGCTACCGAATGCCTTCACGGGGCCTTCCAGGGTGAAATCTCCATTTTTACGAACTAATAACCGCAGTTCTATTTCCGCGAGCAGAGCCTCGGACGCGCGGACGGNGGGGGGGGGGGGGAGGCGACTATCGAGGAGCTCCGATGAATTACGCGATGTAATTCTGCCTCGTCTCGATTGTTTCCGGCTAGACACTGTTTGTCTCACGTCGTTTGCTCTATCGTTTGCATCGTGGACTCGCCTCCTCTCCCGTTCTTATTTATCGCGATCGTCGTCGCGGATTGCGAAGTGCCCGTCGTCGTTCCCCTTCCGAGAGCCGAAGATAGATATTCGATGTGAAACGCGCGTATTGGAACGCGTCTAGATACATATCGCTCGTCCGCTTTTCCACCTGCCTGTCTTACCGCCTTGGCACACATCCGTCCTGACAATGACACTTGTTCATAGAAGAAACGGCTCGTCACGATCACGAAGGCGCGTTTACCGCTCGCGTTCGCCGGGCGCTTCTTTGCGCCGGGTGTGATTCAAAGTTACATCTCAGTAGATGAAGCGTCATTCGTTCCGCGGCGTGAATTCGCCACCGGCGAGAAACGCGCCGTCCCGCGATCATCTCGCGATTTCGCGCCGCGGGAATTCGCGCGCGATATCCCGTACGAAACGAGCGAACGGGCTGTCCGCCCTACGCGCGGCGCGAGTACGAGGCGGTTCCTCTCGAGACGATTGCCGGCGAGGGAGGGGACGAAAGGAAGGTTCGGGAGGAGGGAAGCAGGCCTCGCTTGTGCAAACAGAGGAGCCAGTTTTCGCGCCGCGTCTGCACCTCCCCGAGATCCATCACCTTCGCGTACCTCCTCCCGCCCCTCCCGTCCCCTTTTTACCTCCACCTTTTCCCTCTGTTACTCTGCTCTCTCGCCTCTCACGGCGCTCAACTGCCGACAACGAGCCTCTCCCGACCGGCGATTACTCAAGCGCCCCTCTCGCGGAGACGCCGGCGTGCGCACGGGGGGATTGAGACACTGTGAGAGCGTCCTTGAGGAACCGTGCGAGAGGAAAGTGCCAACGGCGGGTCCGCGGGAGTCCGCGGATCCTCCCGGGGGGAGCTTCTTCGCTGTCGCGCGTCGCTTCCTTCGAACGAACCGTACATTGTCTCCCGCGGCAATTCGCCGACGAAACCGTGTAATGTGTCGTTTCGTCGATATCGAACGGCCGCGAGGCGAGACGCGGAGGGGATTGATCGCGCGTAACAACCGCGCATTTTGCCTTCTTCTTATTTCCCACGCCCGTGACGTATCCATCAATTGAATCGTCGCGTTAGAGAGCGTATTACCTGCGGCCTCACGGCGACATCAGGGGGCACGCGAGGGAAAAACGGCGCGAAAGGGAACGCAGTCGGGGAATGATAAGTCATAATTCAAGTGCGTCAGGAGTAACACGATAATAACTATCATCCGCAATCAAGGTAAATAATAATTATCGACTTTTCGTTCGCCCCTCCGCGCGCGAGCGCGACGAGCAAACAGATACGCGCGATCGGCGTGACACGCGATAGTTATAATTAACGTGACGCGACATTTTTACCGCGTTTAAGTAACCCCATCGGACACTTTACGAAGCGTCTCATTCGAAACGTTTGACGTTCCGAAATCGGGTGTCCTTCGGTGACTGACAAGCGCGCGAATTTCGAAAGGACCTCGCGGAAGAGAGAAACTTATATCGAGCGAGAAACCGGGAGAGGAAGAGAGGAGAAATGAGAGGGAGAGAGAGAGAGAGAGAAAGAGCGGGGGACAAGGATGGAATCGTGCGTGCCGGCAGCACACCGATCGGCCGGACTGGAATTTAATTATTCGAGTCGCGGCGGGCTGTGATTACCGCGTCAGCCCGCTAAACCAGGCTTCACCTGTCGCACCTTTGATCCATCCCGTGATACCCCGAATGCGTTGCGTTCCCGTCCGTCCCGCTGCCGCTCTTCGTCTACTGTGCATCGTCGTGGAGAGCGCGATCCTCGCATCGGCCGATCGTGCGTTTAGGTGTTAATGACAGGGTCGCTATTATACGCGCGCGCTTCATAACGAGAGAGAGAAAGCCGCGTCTGTAACGCCGCTTCTCTCCCTCTGTGTTCGCTCGTGTCTTTCCCTTTTGACTTTTTCTCGCGCTTTACACGGGGGTCGGTACCGACCATCTCTCCCTCGCGCGTTGTATTATAGCTTTCATAACGCCGACGCCGCGAAATTGTAGCGTCCCAGTGGTTCTCGGCCCGACGCGTCGTCTCGCCTTCGCATCAAGGTCGGTGTTATTCCAGCGAGCCACGGCTGCATCGGTGCTCTCTACGCGCGACATCCTCTTCTGCGGTTGTTTCCCTCTTCTCGGAAAGGCCGACGAAGTTTCACGAAGTTCGTCGAGCTCCTCAGGGCCGTTTCGAGGGACACACAATCGCGAGGTTAAATCGCCCCGACGGTTCGCTTCCGATAGAAAAATACGGGCAGTTGCGAACCCGTAACAAGCGGCGAATTGGTTCCTATATCGCGAGGAGCACGTAGAAGTAATATATGGGATCCATTCTTCTCTCTCTCTCTCTCTCTCCTTCTCTTTCTCTCCTCCTCCCTCTGTCTCCCTCTTTTGCTCTTACGCGCAGACCCATCCTACCAGTTATTATCCGGGGTAATCGTGCCTAAAAGCCGGTGCCCGCTTTTGATTAAAATTGGCTTTTAATTCATTTGGCAGCCTCTAATCTCGCGGCGGCTCCGATCAGAGGGAACCAGAGCGAGGGCGACGTGACGGCGGGGGGGG
>NW_014557093.1:120138-262247 GCF_001313825.1 Dinoponera quadriceps | reverse complement strand
GGGGGGAGGGGGCAGGGAGTAAGGGGGAAGTTGAGGGAGGGAAGACAGAGGTTTGAAGCGAAAAATTTAGTGGCTTCCTCTCTTCATCCTCATACGCGCCGCCGTGCTTGCGAGTGCGCCATGAATAAATTCCGCCGTGGCATCCTCCGCTAAGATATATGTTGCATCGATCGATTCCAAATAAGTCTCGCGTTGGAATGTCCCCCTTACACCGGGAATTTTACATTTTCCAAACGGGATATCAGATGTATATCGTATAAATCGTCGGGAAATGCCCGGCGGGCCGCGGTTGGGAGCGAATGTTCTGTTTTACGACCGTCTTGATTCTCATCGATTATTCTGGTTTCTACTTGTCTCTTCAATAGCCAGAAAGTAATTCGGAGTATTCCGTCTTTACGTTCCCAAGTACGTCGTACTTTTCTCGAGATTATTCGCGTCGTCCGTCTCATTAATTCTATCTCGCGAAAATAGTATGGAATATCGTGTAGCACTACGGCATTCGCTGAAATCACTTATCGTACTCGTCTTACACTCCGGTACTGCGAGGGAGAGAGAAAGAGAGAGGAGAGATTCATTGGCCGAGGAGATCCGTCAGATGGAAGATTGAAATCAATGCGCCTGTCGCGAAACTCCGCGCGTCTGGCAACTTACTAACAAACGCGTCAGCACTCGAATGGCGCGCGCCGGTCTCGCTTCCTTTCTTCGATGACGATAACCATCGCTTCGAGACGAAGCGACAGAGTTTCGCTGCGATTGCTTCGGTCGCCGACGACGAAGCACCGGAAATGTGGAAGTTCGGTAATGGGTAACTGGAACGAGCAAACACGTAGAGAAAGGGAGAGGGGGAGAGAGAATGAGTGAGGGAGAAGGAGAGTTGGCGAGTTGGAAGGGAGAAATGGGGCTTTGTGAGCACGGTAACGTTGCTGCCATCGGGTTGTTATCATCGTATCTTTTTCCGCCATTGTGCCGCAGATATTGCACGGCGCATACTAAAATTCCGGTGTCACGGACCGGAAGGAAGACAAGCATCGACGCTCACACTCGATAGTTTCTGACTCGTTCGTGTTCAACCCTCGTGAGGCTCGTGTTATCATGTTACGCGTATTCCGCGAGTCGATTCGCGCCAGCTTCTCGGGCTATGCCCAAGTTTCCACAGTCTTGCATCATTCGTGCGATTCTCGCTTCGATAATGTGACTGGGAAGCTTCGAGACTGCCCGAGTTGAAATTTTTAGTTCTACTTGCTTCTGCATTAAGTCTTCGTTAGATCTTCTATTGCTCTTTCGATGCTACAAATAGGGGATTATTTTCGTTTTCTTCACTTGAAGACTTAATGTGAAGACTTAATGTGGGTAATTGACATCTGTTACAGTGTTAATGAACAATACGGTTTTGCAATAATCAAAATCACGCTGAGTCTCACTAATTGTCAATTATAATAATTATTCATCGATTAGTCGGAGAGGTGACAATCGCTGCGGTTCCATGTTTAAAGACGCGTAACCCGTAAAACATGAGCATTCCTTGTGTAGACCATACAGAGTTAACCAAAGAACAGCGAAGACAATTGTTTGTCCCTCTTCGCGACACTATCGAAATTGGCGTCCCATTGCAAGGTAGATCCAATTAATTAGCATAACTGGCGCGATTAATTGGCGGAGACTACGCTCCGTGATAGGCTTGCGAGACAGCAGTTTGAGATTAAGTTCTCTCTCTCTCTCTCTCTCTGCATCTCGCTTCCCTTATTCTTTTCTTTCTCGTTCACGAAGACCGGCGGGAAGCGACGAAAGAGAAGGTGAGGCGCAGGTAAGGAAACGATAGTAGAGGTGAGAGAGACAGAGGTGGTCGAAGAAGGGCTTTACGATGCAGTTCGGGGACATTCTTGATTTCGATGTTGGGAGAGCATTCGACGAGAACCACTTGAATTTAACGAGGCTCCGGCAAATGGGCCACCCTGCAGACTCGTCTCCTTCATTTTCTCTATACTCCTGAAGCTCATGCCGCACTAGTGGTCCGCGGACTCGGACAAACACTCGATCTCGAGATTGCGCTTTCCGTCACAAAGTTTCCGAGAAACGTTGCGATCGGCTCTGGACAAACGTATTAGCCGAAGAGCGCGAAACTTTTGTTTTTCTGTTACAATCGTATTGCCATCACGGACGGAACCGGCGCACGTCGCAACTCTCTCTCTTTCTCTTTTGAGACGAATTGACTTTTGATTTTAATATCGTAGGAATATAATCGCGCGTTACGAACGATTCACGCACTTTCTCGCTCTCGAGCAAGAGACGAGGAAAAAGGAGTCAGGTGACGAAAAAGAGGATCGGTCGACCCAGTTCTGACGATGTGTTACCGGCAAAGAGCACGTCGGCGGATATTTCTCGCGCCGGAACTGAAATGGAAAAAAAAGAAGACGAGAACCGCGCGCGCGCACCTGTACCCGGTTAGTCCTTTTTTTCTCGTCTTCACCCGGCGGACAAAGGGCGCCTGCTTCTCGCTCGACAGAATTTCGTAACACCAGGTAGGAAAGATAGAAGGACACACGGGGGCGAGGGAGCGAGAAAGAGGCCGGGAGATAGAGAGGAAGAAAGGAGAGACCGTACTGCACCGGCCGCACGGTGCAACGTGCAGCACGGGGTCGAGGCACGACAGGATCCGCTAAGTGGCAAAGCACACACCGGACGGTCTGTGCCTCCTTCATTAGCACCAACTAGCCTCGGCGGCAACCCGAGTCTTTTCTTCTTTTCTCGGTGCCGAAGAGCGCCTGGTATAGAGAGGGGCCCCGTCGTCGTTGTAGGTACAACTCGCGCCATAAACCTCGACGAGGTCTCTTCTCGGAAATATGCCAGCGCGCGCATACCGAGGCACAAAACGGTTCGCTTTGTGCATCCTGTCCCTCCTTCGTGATCGAGAGGGACTCTCCTCCGTGGCCGGTGAAAATCGCAAGTCGCGCAAGGATCTTTCGAGCCCTGCCGCGAGTACCGCCGAATTCCCTGCGACGTGGGGCACCGTTTTCCTCATTCCCGGAGCGGAGGATAAATCTAGAAACGATCTTCTCGCGATTCTCACGACAAATCATTATATCGACGGGAGGGAATTCTCGAGTGAACAGTAATTCGTCGTGTCGACGCTCCGTCGTTTTTTCGGCGCGTATAATAAAGCCTTTTTCCCTTGTGCTTCTCGTGTTACAGAGGAACTCACTACGCGATCGGAGGATTTCAGCAGGCAGCTGTACATCTATGCGGAGAAGAGCCAGCGATACATTTGTTTCAACAAGCGGTGGAAACTTGTTGCCTTGGTAATTACTTTCCTACCAATTAGTAGACGTACTTCATCATCCCGCGAGCGAGCAGGTAGATTTACGCGCGCGCCTCGCTGTTCGTAAATTTCTATTCATCATTCGCGTGCGAGGCTGTAATTTAGAAATCGGGCCATTAACTGTCCGATGATTTAAGGCTCCGACGATCGCGACGTGTGTTAAAGTCCAATAGATTACTCGACTCATCGTAGGCATTAAGTGCCTCTCAATTTGTCCGCGGTAACTTTAAGCAGTCCTCATGCCGGTAGTGATCAAAGTTGTACGCGAATCTATCACTTTATTCGGAGTTCCCGATTTCAATCGCTTCAGCGATCGCGAGAGCCCGACAAATTCCCAGATTTCTGGGGATACTTTTAACATTTCGCGGAGATTGATATAGCAATTGATTTGAAATAATAATAATAACGAATGATATTGCAATGCACAGGGTGTCTGAGATTCTCCCCTTCCAAATTTTGCAAAATGGTACGTTGACTTTACCGTTTAATTTCACTCGTTCTATCCACATACCGAGGAAATGATCGGACACTCTGTGCACAAATGACATCTCGTCGAATCTTCCGAACGTCAGACTGACAATTCCAATTCAACGCCGGCGACTCGCGAACGCCGAGACGGCACAAGTAGTGTGTATATCGTGAACCGTTGGCGGGTTTACTTTGCAGCCGAAGGAGCAGAAGGGACCGATGTGCCAGTTTTTCGAGATGTACCGCGACCAGTATCTCAGCTACAGGAGCGTCGTCGACAAGACGCGGTACATCGGCTTCAACAGCCGGGGCAAGCCGATCAAGAGACCCCACGGCAGGAAGGAGTGCTTCAACTTCATGAAGTACAACCCCCACGTCGACATAAGCCACCACAACAGCCTGGTGAACGCGCAGATGGGCGGCATGGAGCCGCGGGAGCCGTTCCCCGTCTCGAGGAAACCGTCGCCGGTCACGAGGGCCACGAAGAACTTCCTGCTGCAGGCCGACAGCGCGAGGGACCACGTCCAAACGCCCCCGCACCGCCAGCGGCACCTGAGGAATCGCTGGAAGCAGCGGCAGAACGGGAAGAACTCGGCGCCCCGGAGACGGTCGGAGAACTGCTTCGTCCAGGCCAGCAAGTAATGAGAGCCGCCAACAACGGGTAACGAGCTCGCCGATCAAGACTGCCTCCTCCATACCCCGTGAGAACCTGAGATCAGACTGCCAAATACGCTGGTGGAAGCCGTACCGGTCGGGATGTCAGGAGCCCACTTAGCGGCGCCCCGTGAGTCGCGACTCGAAGCACCCATGTATTCGTTCGATCGGTCGCGAGGCTGAGCGAGGGCGCGGCACGCTCCGGGCATTAAGCATAACACACCCACGCTCGCCGTTAGCTGCGCCGATGGCCGCTTCCGCCTTCGAAGAAGCCGCCGTCGTCGGAGATAACGCGCGTCCGGATCGTGGGGGGACGAAGCGTGCGCGCGGAAGCGCGCGGATGTTCCCGCTGATATATAAAGCTATCTCAATTTCACGCGGTTAAGTTCGATTTACACTTGCCCCGACTGACCCCCTTCAGGCAAGTATGTATAACGATAAGAGCGTTTCTTTTTTATCGTTGATTCCCCCGTGAGTTTGGTTCGCGCGATGAATCGCTCTCGTTCTCCCCCTCCCTCCCCCGTCCTTCTGTCCATCCTTTTTTATTCACTCTCGCGACCTGTCTGTTTTCCTCTATCTATTTCCTCCTTCCCGCCTTGTTTTCATCCCTATGACGAAGCGCGTGGCCAATTAGTATACTTCTTTTTCACACTCGATACTGCGCGTTGAGCGGTACCGCGCGCGCCAGCCAATGCAAATTTGCTCGAGCCGTTGTTGCCCGGTCGGATCGTTCGGCGAACAACCGAGAACAACAGGAGGTTGATTCACGGTTACGTAGATATCGTGCGTAGCGCAACCGAACGGCTGCTGTGCTTCGAGCGCGGTCACCGGTCCGCGAATGTAGCGCGAAGAGACGCGCGGACGGCGCACGCCGGCGAACACATGTGTTTCCCCCCCCCCTTCCCCCCTTGTCCCCCGGGCACAGGTGATCCGTGCTCGATCCGTATTCTCCGGTCAGATCGTGAGACAATTCCCGGAATTAATAACCGGATCAACCGTCAAGTACGTCACTTTCAATTCGCAAATTCGCCTCGATTCTCCCGAGGTGCATCGGCGCGTTTCGTCAATGCGGCCGGACGGAGTTCGCGATCACGCGTGCACGCGGATTGGCGGAAAGAAATAAAGCGCAGCCTCAAACCGTTGCCCGACGAACAACAACAAGGTGAGTGTGTGCGTAGCAAGTTCGCACCTCCGGCTCGCGACTCGGGCGAGCAAATTGACGCGCGTTCGGCTTCCAAATTCGATTTCAAATTGACGACTCTCTCGGTCTGTAATCGCTGACTCTTCCTCGGTTCACGATTGATAATCCCTCTCTCCGCCGCGGGGAAAATTCACTTCCGGCCGCGCGAGACAGAGAGGAAATCACGATCGCCGGATCCTACGGATCTCCGTTGGGCGATTTGAAGCGCGCGCTCTCTCAGCGCCGCTGCTCCGACACGAGGAAATATTTGTCACGTCGTCGCGGACGCTCGTACGTCGTCGCTCTTACGCCCGCTTGCGCAGTAGAGCTCACGCCGCGCAAGACTCTCCCGCTCGCTGTGCTAATTACGCCGCCTAACGTAGCGTGCGTGCGTGCGTGCCTGCCCGCGTGTATGAATAATGTGTGCGTGCTCGCGACTGACGCGCAGACCTTACCGTCGCCGACGTGGGTTACGAACTCTCGCGCCCGATCGTGTCGGGAACCGAGGGAGGGACCGGCGGGGGTGGGACGGTCGACTTCGAGTTTTCCTTTAATAAGAGGGTCCCGTCGGCCGTTGACGATTCGATGATCGAGCCGACGCGCTCTCGTACGTCCGTCTCCGAGGTTCCCACCGCGAACGTCGAAAGTTACCTCCTCGAGAGGCGCTTCTCCGCACCTTCGAAGGACCGAAGGACCGCGAAATAGCGCGGGAGAACGGCGAAACGGTTCGTACTGCGCGTTCCGCGCACGTGAGAGCGTATATTAGATTTGTGTGCATTCTGCGTGCGTACGTAATTCGCCTTCGGAAAGTGTGTGAGTGTGTGTAATATAATGCATTATCGTTAATGAAGAAAAACTTAATCCTTAGAAACGCTATCGCAGATTGTATTATTAGGCTAGACGACGTGAATATAATGACGCGGTGGCGACTCGGCGAAGGGAACGTCCAGGGGGAACGGCACCGGGTCCCCCGCACCCATCCTCGTCGGCGGGAACTTCTCGCGCGCGGCCTTACCTCTCTCTCGTCTCTGTGTTTTTGTTTCCGACTACAGCCCCGGCCGCCACCCCAGCCCTCGTTGTTGCGCCGTCGTTTCAACTTGCACGAGGTGGTGCCGTCTCTCCCTGGAGCGGTTCGTCTTCGCAGACTCACCACGTAAGGCCTGCGCCTGTCCCTTCTCCCCAAAAAAAAAAAAATGAAAAAAAGAAATCGCTCCCTAGGTAGCTTATTTATTGAAACCACGTTTAGATTCTACGAAAGCTGAGACGCCCAAGATAAACCCCCCTTCGTTTCCCTTGTATGCTGCTCTCTCTCTCTCTCTCTCTCTCTTTTTCTTTCTTTCTTTCTCTCTCTCTCTCCCCCCCCTCCCCCTTTTTCTCTCTCTCTCTCTCTCTTTATGTTTTTATCTGTGTATGTATTATGTATCGTTTTCGTTGCTCACCATTTACCCTTCTTCTCCCCCGCCCTCTTATCCTCGTTGTCAGTCGCGTCCCTTAATACGGTCATTTAATGCGCAACATTATGTCACAAACGTTCAATGCGATATCATCGATTGTTTTTGCTCTCGAGGGTAGATTTCGTTTCCGCTTGTCACTTATTTATATTCTTCCACCGAAAAGGTAATTTTATTTTGGAAATTTCGCGTGTGTCCAAATGTACGCGGAAAAATGAGTTTGGTTGGATCTACCTGACCAACGGACAACCAAACGCGTTCTCATTGGAGGATATCGAATTTTTGGTTACAAGAATCAAATTAGGTTGATGAAGCTGGAAATTTTGTTTTCTTCAGCCAAAACGCGTTTGCTCGTCCATTGTCAGATAGATCCGAGCAAACTCATTTTTTCAGTGCAGCGATCGATAATTTACCTGCGTGTTTGCAC
This sequence comes from Dinoponera quadriceps, assembly GCF_001313825.1. NCBI lineage: Eukaryota > Metazoa > Arthropoda > Insecta > Hymenoptera > Formicidae > Dinoponera > Dinoponera quadriceps. The sequence goes on along the minus strand of NW_014557093.1, from coordinate 254,751 downwards.
GTTTAAAACACGCCACAACAGGGAGCAGTATTCGAATCACGCGTGTTTTTCGCAACTTTTAATTAACGTTTCCGATCAACCGAAATTCACTTACAGACTCATCACTTACTTCTTACTTCGCGTCCTCTTGCTCGTTTCAATGATCAAAACTCACGCTTTTCACACACAATGCCTGAAGAAATACTCAAACAATACCTGATTAATCGAATTGCATACGAGTGGCAATGCATAGAGAAGCTTATTCCTACGGATAATGTTTGTATGTGTCGCTAAAAAAAAAAGTAGGGAGCAATACGCACGTAGTAACGCCACGTTTCGTACGACGAATCGAAGATGTAATTTCGCGACGCGTTTCGTGTATAAATTCGAGACACCTCTGTTCCCTTCGAACGATACTTTCTTCACATCTCGGGATACAATTGGTTTCTGCACTTTTTCTCATCGGAAATTTTCTCCTTTTTTTATCGTAATGATACATTGAAATCTTGCTCTTTTCGGTGATTCGTTTATCGGCACGTGGCGAGTGCAGGTTAAGCACGATAAGATGTGTCGCGTGTAAACAGAAATTAAACGCCAGCAGTTGATCACGAGAAAGAAAAAAGTATAAAATCCGACGCTTAATTTAATAACAGATAACTAATCTAATGTGTATATGTATTGTATTGTAATATGGGTATTGTAACTCCGCCTCGGAAAAAAAAAATGAAGAATTAACCAACTCGTTTTGTATGTGTATAAGCGTATAGCGTCACGTAGCGACGTGCAGAGAATCACACCGCGGCGTTTACGGCGATGCGGAAAGAACGGCGGAATAATTTTTATGGAGTATGCGAGTCTCCTCGAAAGCGAGATACTTCGTCACCGATTGTCGTCCTGTGTAACGAAAAAAAAAAAAGACGTGAAATGTAAGCGATTCCCTGACCAGCGTCATTCTCGCGACCCCATCGACGAGTGCCCGTGATCGAGTCATCCCGAGCTTGATTGCGGGATCCGGAAAGAGAAAAACATTTCTCGTCGATCCTTTTTGGCGTCACACACCCCCGTTTGTTTAACTATTTTTATATTAGCGACAATTTCGTTCGTCTCCGTACGTCTCGTCGGCGTAACGAACGTCGACGTTGCGAACGTCCTGCCTCTCATCGCCGCGTGACTCGATTGCGAGGCATCAAGGCCGTCATTCACCCGTCCCGATCCCGCACCCCCTCCCCTCCTCCCTCTCCTTTTTTTTACTTTCTCACCATCGACGAACCAGAACGGCAGATGAAACGAACGGAACACAAGAAATGAATCTGAATACCCTTTAGGTAGATAGTATACATAATAAATAAAAAAAAGAAAAAGGTAAAGTATATATAAATATTATATATATAAATAAATATATGAAAAAGATGATGTGTATTGTAAGATATTTAATACCGACTTGTCTTAGGCACACCCGATGACGATCGATAACACACAATGAAACAATGATGATAATAATAATTATTACGATAATTGTTGTATAACGAACGACGACGATGATGATATTCTACACTGTAATTCGCGTTGTAACATAGAGGCCCCACCCGTTACCCACTAAATCGATGTGTCGATGTACCCCGGGCGTGCTGTGCTCGTGTGTGCGCGTCTCCACGGGGATGACCGTGACGGGGGGGACTGATCGGGCTTTGCAGGTGCGTCGCGCTTTGGACGACGGCCAATCAGCCGAACTGAGATTTTTCTACGAGCAGGACCGGGAGCCACTTTCGTAACTGGCCGACGTTCAACGACCGTCGCACCCGAGACGGGGAATTAGATCGGTTTTGATCGCGCCCTCGCGCTGCTCCACGTTAATCATCCCGGCTGCAGCGCGAAACTCCACACAAACACGTACATACACACATTACACGAACACACGAATACGTGCATACATGTACACGATATACAAATACACGCACTCAACATCCTATTTACGATGCGCACGGCAGCCTATTACGAACGAGCATGGCACGCCCGGCAGCAACTAGCAATAATATAACATTCCAACTTAAATCGCATACGTACTGCGAATTCTAATAATGTGTGCCGCCGTACGAGAAAAGAAAAACACTGTCAAATACACGCTCATACACTGCTATTCTTTCGTTCGCATTTTTATTGTCACTTGTCGACTTGTGTCCTTATCCACCTAATGACCTAATAATCCTCGGGCGCGCAAAACGATAATGTGAAGGAGCCGGTAGCTAAACCAGTCTCGAAAACGATAAAGTAGCGGACATGTATGATTCGGTTCAACGAGTTATGCAAACCGTGCGGACGCTTTTGCAAGAGGGGTGGTAGGGAGGGGTGAGGGGCGAACGAGCGAGACGGGTTTGTCCCGCGCGTAATGTCACAACTCCGATATACACGTATAAACGGTTACTCACATTCACACTTCCCCCGCCCCGAAGAATTTTGAGAATTCGCGACAGTCTGCTCGCCCGCAGCTCGTTCGCGATACGTTAGATGACTTCTCGCTGAGGCGGCAGCAACGGGTTTATCCGTAACAATAATTACGTAAACCGCGCGAGAGAGAAGGGGACGGACGGCTATGGATCACGTCTTAATGGCGGTTTCGGGAAAGAGGATCCCGCCGTGAAAGGAATTCGAGTTCATAGGGAGCGCCGAATCTCCGCCGGTGATGGATTCGTGAGACTCTCAATGTACTTGCCCCATCCACTCGAGGCGTCTAGAGAGACCGAAAGCCAAAATCAAACACGTCCTGATGGCGAGCGGCGGCGGCGACAACAGCCGAACCAAGGGCTCGTCTCTCTATTTGCAGCGGTGGTTGAGAAAGAATCAGGATTTTCTACACAGGGAAAAAGGGGGGGGGGGAGAAGAGGCAGCAGGATGTTTCATGAATCTTGTAACGGCTTCTCGCCATCCTCACGTCCCTCACAGGAAGGAAAGTAGTAGCTCCCTCGCAGTTAAAAACTAGCTCTCACAGGTAAGAATTGACTGTCCATACAGCACAACAAAAATTTAGTTAACTCTCTAATAATAAAATAAGGTGAGACTGACGGATGTGGACAGGTAATTTCTATTTTCCGCGCTGTTTCCCACAAATATCTCGCGTCGTATCTCACTATCTCTCGCGCGAGCATTTAACGTTTAAAGATCGGCTCGACGAAAACGGTCGTCGGGTCTCACCCTCCTTATCCCCGCACACAAAGTCCGCGTCTACCTCGCTCCCCTCCACGCTGAAATCGTCGTAGCGTACCCCTTTCCTTTCCTCAGCCTTCCTTAACCCCTCGCCGTGTACATTCACGCGTCACCGGATAGTAGGTCGACAATGTTCCACGGTGCGTAAGTTCCCGCATCCAGATCCCGAGATTACCTTCTTAGAGGCGTGCGCTTTCGTGCTCCCCCATCGGAAACTCTATCTTACCGGATAATACCTGCAATCCGCTTTCGTCCGGGCGGGTTTGTGCCCCGGGATTTCACACGAAATACGCGCACCAGTCAGCGGCACGAGAAGTTTAAGATTACGATCATGAGACTCGTGTAACTAAATTTGAAATCTACGCGATCTCTCGCTGCGAGATATCTCGAGCTCGAGTGCTGCGACCGTTTCATTCGCTCCACCAATTACATAACAATAGTAATAATAGTAATAATAACTATTGGTTGACTAAGTTAGATAATAGATAATATGATATAAAGTAATAGCGACTATCAAAAGTCGAGACACAGTATTTAAACATCTGTTTTTATTGCCTTGCCTTGTCTAAACGTAAACTAATTAAAATTAATTAAAGCGCAAAAGAATGTAATTACTCGCAGAACATGCTAACAGAACGTACTGGCAGAACGAGAAGCTTAAAGGAAGGATACTGAGCGGATGCTTGATGGAAAGATGTTATAGTGTTTGACTGCTGTATTATATATGCGAAGGCCGCCTGAGATTTGGCTGTATCGCAACGAGAGGAAAGGATAGCATAGAGACGAACCAGTCCCGCACAAATATTTATTACGTATTGTACTTTATTTCAATACTGCATGTGTGAGCGTATATAATTATCCCGTAATAATGAAATAATATTATACAAAATAATCGTAAATTAAATAACAATATTAACAAAATTATACTTAAAATATAAAAAAAGTATTAAAAAAAAAATGATGCGTATGTGCTGGCTGCTAACAACGTGATGCGCATACGCGGACGGCTGGTCACTGACCGCGTGGTTAAGTTTAAATCTCCTCGCAACTCCTGCAACCTCCGCGTTGATCATGTCCTCCTAATATCAAAACTGATTTTCCATAGATTCCCGATGTCCCGGAAATTTTAGATTCTTATCAGGAGAATATGAAAGATAGAAGGTTGCACGACTTAACTCCTGTAACCTCCTCGGTCATCATGTTCTCCTAATATCAAAACCGAGTTTCCACAAATTCCCGACGCTTCGGAATTTTCAGATACTTATCAGGAGAATATAATGAGATAAGAGGTTGCACGACTTAACCTCCTTGGTCATCATGTTCTCCTAATATTAAAACTGAATTTCCATAGATTCCCGATGCCTCGGAAATTTTAGATTCTTATCAGGAGCATATGAAAGATAGAAGGTTGCACGACTTAACTGCTGCAACTTCCACGTGGTTAGCTTCCGCACACACCTCCGTGATGCCCGGTTCGAAGAATTGGAGGAGGCGAGCGGTGTATCCACGAATGTGGCGACCGCTGGCGGTGTGCCCGCGCGCCGGAAATGAGGGTCCGCGCGCAGCCTCCTCCAATTAAGATCTCTCAATTAGCGTATCTTATCTCGCAGTTGCTTATCTACCGGCCTGCCCTGGACAGGTTCCCGCGCATTTCTCCCGCTGGCGGGCCTGGCCGGTCTATTTCCCGGGCGTTGCTTCACCTGCGCGTCGCACACGCGCGCTTTGTGGCCCGCAGCGGCGCCGCCCTCGTTAAAACGAATGTCCACGAGAGTGTATTAATGCTGGCGATTATATATTAGAAGAAGAATTCCCGTCCGCGCCCGGTCGCTACCTCCCCGCGACCCCGTCAAGTTTCGTCGGCACCGGGCGGCGCGCTTGGCGCCGCTGCGCGTTCGCACGTATCGCGAATCTTGCACTTCGGGATCAGACGCGCGTACGCTTCATTATCCTTATTATGCCACGCATCGTTGCGTTCATCAAACTCCGAGGTTATTCCGGTTATTCGGCGCGGCCGGATTAAACGCTGCGTTGCACGCTGCTTCTAATGTCCGAATCGCGCAAATACCGACTATCGTGCGGTAATGATCGCACGGTTAAGACAATAATCCGCCGTCCCATCTCTCACGTTCTCAGATGCGGAGCGAATTAGATTGCAGCAGGTGTAGTTTCCAAATTTCTTGCCGACGAGGCGTGAGTATCCCTCCTCGGGAATTGCCGGATCGTAACGTCGGAGATAGAGTCCGTCCGGAATTCTATTATGCCGGCTCATCGCTTGCGAATTCTTTGTCGTGTGGCGTGGATCAACCTTTTTCGGTTCGTATCCCCTTTACATTCGCCGCGCAGCTTTCTTTCGGAGCGCGCCTCCATTTAAAGGAGCTTTAAAAGGTGGTTATTCTGGTCTTTCAAAGAGGAGTGACTTGGAGACGTCCATTCAGCAAATTGGCCGCCGTGGCAATACCGCCCCGCGTGGGGAAAAGTCCGACAATTCCGAAAGAGCCAGCGGCGGCCATCCGAGGATACCAGGGGACGGATGAGAGAAAACCGAGTCTCTCTTTCTCTCTCTTCTGAAAGGGAAGGGACACGGAGGAGGAAGGAGAGAGAGAAAGGATTCTGCTTTCCATACTCGGACGGTCGGACGGTTTCTCGCAAGGAGCGTGTTGCATAATCAGAATAGCCGTGCGATCGCGTCTCGATTTTGACAAATCCGGCCGAGAAAGTTTAATGCGCGAGCACCCGATCATGATGCGATCGCGATTACGCGCGTTATTTTTTCCGTCACATTTGGTCGTTGTATCTTTACGTGCCTTTCGGATACGTGAAAAAAAAGTTACAGCGAAATATGTCAGATGATATCATTATTGTAATCGATATTTATTCTCGCCATTATCACCATCGATGTCATCGTCGTCGTGTGCAAGACGCGTCATCGACGTTTCAAAATCCCTCCCACGTGGAGATATTTATAGCGCATACCGCCTCATCTCTCTCTCTCTCTCTCTCCGCGTCCCTGTGTACTTTTCCTAAGTCCAGTGTCTACGTACCGGAAAGTGTCAAACAGCGAAAAATGCGAGGAGCCGAGCGGGAAGAGGAGAGAGCCGGCTGAATCGCCGGCGAGTCGCTCGCGACAATGAAGAACTGACCTCAGTAAATATTCGACCGACAGCCCGCAGCATTGTGGCCGCTGCGACTTCTCTTTTAATCGCCACCGTGGCCCGTCCGTCGTGGCTGGATTTATGTGCGGATATATGCCGGCTGGCCACCAACATAGCGCGCAACGCCCTTCGGAGAAAATCGGGAGGAAATTCCATCGCCGGTTTTTCGCGCATTACGCCGCCCCGTTATTCGCCCCTGCTGTTCCTCGCTCACACGGAGAAACGGAAGCACCAGGTGGACTTTCACTCTAGGTCTCTCTCTCTCTCTCTCTCTCTACCCTCGTGCTCGCCCCCGGCTGTTTTCACCCGGGTAAATGCCGCTGGCATTCGACTCCTCGGCTGATCCGAATAAACGGTTACCTGCGTGAGACCCTTTGTTGTACGCCTTACTGTAGACAGCACCCTTAAATGTGCTTCACGTTTCACTCACGAGGGTCTTTAAAGGTGTTCCTGAGTCGCGAATATTCCTGTTCTTTCATCGTTAGCGCCGTTACAACGCGTGATAATAAACGATTCTACAATGTTGACACATTTATTTAACATTCTACTGTGATTATATTTCAAAATAGCTTTCATAAAACCTGACGAGCTGTAATGAACTGAGGGGTTGTAATTTTAATACAATAAATCCTAACAATTCCAAATCGTTCCAATTCCATACTATATCACGTCAAATCGTCTCATATCCTCTTATGCGTTATAACGCGCGCAATTGATCAAACTATCGTTGACTATTTTTGGTGCACATTTATAACACGTGAATAAATTACATCGATATCTCGGCATACATTGGGGTACGAGCATTTACACGCGACATTTAACACGTCAACAATTGACGTGAAGAATTAACGTAATGACAATGACCAATCGCGTTGGAAGTCGCGCGAATACAGTCGAGTGCGCTTGTATTCGGACAATATTAAATCCCGCGAGGCGCGACTTCGTATTCATCAACTCTGACATACTCGTTCTTTCTCTCACACACACACACACACACACATATACCTTTTCCCCGACCGAGCACGTTCGAATGGGATTTATCTCGTCTCGAGCTCTTATTGATTTGGTGTGTGGCCGTCGACTGGCCGCGGATAAATCTTCGAAAATCGTCGGAATCTTGTGATCGTCTTGCTACCGGTTCGTCTTAATTGGACCAACCGTGAGTATACATATAAATGTGTACCGACCGCTTTTTCGGCGAACGGCCTTATCGGGTCATTATCCGTAACGGCGGCTACACCGTAACCGGAAATATCGCCGATCCTAAATGGTTACACGAATGGAGAGGAGAAAGAAAGGACGGGAGAGAGAAAAAGAGAGAGAGAGAGAGAAGGAGGGGAGAAGAAAAATTGAAAATCAAGAGCCCGAGAGCGACTCGTAATTTTGAACAAAGCCTACCGACGAGATTGTCGATCCCTGTTAAAGGCCGATCCGTTAAATCGATAACGCGAAGTACACACTATTCCAGCCTGGATGATCTCCGAGGGATCCTAAATGATGGTTTTCGGATCTGGAATCCGGGAGGCGAGAGTCACCGTAGCGGTGCGTGCGGTGACTTGAAACAGCCGCTAAGTAAGTAACGCCGAGCATTAATGGTTCAATCACTCGGCGCTGCGTAGTTTACTCGCGACCCACGACGAGTGGCTCGATGGCGCGTGAAGCGACCTGTCGCTTTGACTCACCGAATAATTCCCGGTCCGTCGCGGCCATCTTCACGGGATCTCGAACGGAGGAGCCTCGCGTGTTGTGATAGAGCTATAAATTATTACTCGCGACGTCAATGACGATAATGAATTTCCGCTGATTTCCGAGTGATTTATGACATTCGTTTGCGCGCGAGGCAAGAAATTTTGCACGCCGATAAAATTCGATTCCTCATTAGTCACTGTGCAATGCGAGTAACGTCGAGGTGCTTTGCCGATCGTTATCACACCGAGTTGCCTGGGACGACTATTCGAAAATCCATCACGAGGATCGGTAAATCATCGGCCGGCGCGCAATTAATCCGAACGGCGCGCGTTCTTCTTTTTTACTTTCCTTTTTTTCCACAGAGATATTATGCGAATCGTCAGAAATAGCGTCCTCGCCTCGACCCCGACGGCATTTCGCGGAGGTTTCTTCTTTCCCGATTGAGCGTGCGAAAGAGAGGAAAGAAGAAACAAAAATCGGCGATAAAATGAGCCGTCACGGCGCTAAAACCGATACCGATATCCTATGAGCGATTACGCGCCCCGCTCCCTCGGGTGATTTCCCTTTCCCGATTCCGCGCCATTTATCTTATCGTCGTTTTATGGCGAATGTAATTTCACGGAGAAACACTCTCGGAAGTGATACGGGAGGTCGCCGCGCGCACAGTAGAGACAGCAGGTAATTGTGCGCTACTTTACGAGGACGATAAGTTAGGCCGGTGCAAAAACTAATAACAGGCAAATAACAGGCATTACTTATACTTACACCGTTGCGCGCCCACGAGCAACGGCCCCTGGGCCAAGAAGCCCCGATATTGCATTACGCCTCCATGATATATGCATTCGCGCCTTTTACAACTTTTGCGCTCGTCACGGCTACCACGTGCGAAAGCGTGCGCGAAGCAGCATTCGCTACGTCATCGATGGCGCGCGTTCGCACGCGCTACCGGAGACCCGCGATGACGGCGGGGGGGATATGAAGAGACGATGAAGAAGCTACCTTCTTTCTTCTTCTTCTTGCTTCCCCACCTTCTGCCAACTGATGAACATATCCTCGACCAGATCTTAGAATCTACGATCTTAGATCACAGAACTTTGATTTTTATTATTTCTGAACTAATTTTTCTTCCTAACTTTTTCAGAGTTGTTTATGAAACGTGAGAATGTCTTTTTGCCGCTTGTAGAACGCGGCGATTTGTAAATACCGATAATTTATCTGATTCGGTGGTTTTTCGGAGGTACGTCGCGCATGAACGTGTAAGAAAACGTAGAATCACCGGGACACGAAATGTATTCCAGAAGAAGCCAACGCGCGGTGTTCGACTGATACGGAGAGCGGCAAAGGCGGAACCGTGGCAGACTCGGAAATTCAATGAGTACTACGAAATTTCCTGCTGGCGTCAGCCGATTTTCTGGTTATTCTGCCAGTCACCAGCCCGAAGGGGATAAAGAACTCAAGTGAAAAGATTCCCCTTCGTGGCTAATAATAAGGCAATCTGTGTTTCTGATCTCGGTCCACCCGGGCCCCTCTTTGTTCTGTCCTTTTGAGAAAGCGCCGAAAAGCGCCGACATCGTATCTCCGGAACATGCTGTTTCGCTTTTCACAGTTCTTTCCTGTCACTTCAGTTCAGATCCATTAGCTAACTGTGCCGGGGTCGCCGTCCCAAAATCATATATTCTGGCACATCTTTTGAAGAAAGCTCCACATTAGCGACATCACAATATACACAAAACGGTAATTAGCGGTTGGAGAATCCCGGCAGAAGTCCTTTCACGGAGAACGACGTGCGAAAACGTACACAGGAACCCGTTGTTCGACATCGAGACGAGACTCGGCCGTATTCCGATATCGCCGAAAGAACCTGTCGGAAAGTATCTCACGCCACAATAATAGCGTTACCGACATTACGATGCGCTGAGTGGCGCAAAGCGGGATACGAGACCATAAAATAAACGAAACTCAATTATATACCGGGACCGTAAAACGGGCGTAAATTTCCCCCGTTCGTATATCGGAATACTCTCTGCGGTGGGGTGTGTTCTCTCTTGAAAATATTCACTCGTTATGCACCTCTCTCCCATCTTCTCTTCCTTTTTCTTTGTCTCTCTCTCTCCCCCTCTCATTCTCTCTCTATCTTCTCCTCTCCTTTCTCGTTTCTCTCTCTCTTTCTCTCTCTTTTTTCAAGCGAATCCCCGATGCACCGACACGATGCACGTGCGGAACCCCCTCGCGAGTGGAGCAATTGAGAGCGACGCCATAAATATTCATCCCCCTCGTTATATTTACCCTTTCGTCATTTCCGAGCCGTACACAATACGACGACGAGGCGTGCCGAGCGGTTTCCCTTCGCAGAAATATCCTTCGAAAGCTTCGGGACGCCCTCGAACCTACGTGGAGACGGTTAAGTTATGTAGGAGAGCGCGTATGGGCTTCAATGGGTATGCCGCACGGCGCAGTTTTAATATTCCCTTTTTTCCGCGTGCTTGATCAAAAATACAATCTAGAACGAGAACGGAATAGCCCATTGTGCGTATGCGTGTATGTACGTGCGTGTGTGTATGTACGAACGCGGGAAATTTACGCCTGTTTTACGATCCATGTACTTTTTATTGTCCCCTTCGCGATTAGGTTGAGAGAACAGCTTTTCTAATTCTTTCTCCGTGCACTTTCAACAAGACGATATTATTATTCTGAAAATTGCACCAGTCGGACAAATTCGGCGATTCGCCCGATCGAACGATACCTATAGAAGAGGTCTGTCATCTACCCATCGCAGAACCCGAACACCATCACCTCGCCCCGTCGTTCTCGATCCGCGAGCGTCGTAAATGTTGCCCGTGTCATCTCCCAGGCGGATCGCTCCTCTCCGGGCGGACCTCCGCGTTTGTGGAAGCTGCTCGACGATCTCGCAAGATTTATGGGAAAGGACGGCACGCCGATTAAGATCAATCGATCCGGTGATTAAGACGTAAACTTGTTGGCCGATAGCAATATACGCGCGGTTAATTTAATCCTATCGCGTCCCGCATCCCCGGCCGCAGCGGAGTTCGCTTTCGTCCGGCCGATATCACGCGTGAGGGGAATCCCGCCGGCGAATAATATATTAGCATTCCGCCCGAGCGCGAGGTTTATTGGCGGCTTCAATGCAGTTCGCGAGGTTCAACGCTTATCTCTCCTGCCTGCCTTTTAAGCGAAAATATTTTTTCGATGAATTATTCAAGCGGCCGCGGACTTCACTCTCGTTCCACCGTTAATCCACCACGCCGCTCCTTCTCGCGGCCCGTTAATTTATCCGACTGACTGATTCTTTCTTTGGAAACCTGTAACTCTCTAAACCCGTACAGCGCGACAACCGTGACTCCGTGGACGGGCCCCGCGCACCCCGCTAAGGTTTTCCCGGCTGCGCGATACAAATCAGGATTAAGATTGAGCGTAAGTGCGTACCTATTGATAGGTAAATTAGATAGTATGGCCGATAAGGCTAATGCGTACACCCAATATTTAACGTCACGCGCGCGCACAACCGGCGGGATCCGCCGAGTTATAATCTGCGATACTAATTCTGCGATACTAAACACCGATTGATAACGGGTATCGTGCCGCGAGAGAGCCAATCTCGATTCGCATCTGAGGGGCTTAGAGAGGCAAGATGTTTTCGTTGGTACCGTGCGAATTGTCAGTTTATATCACGACGGATTTTGTCGCCAGGGATTCACACGCTGGGCATTATGTAATTCTAAATATCGAGTCGGCTCTCCCACCCTCAAAACGGACAACTCGTGACAATAATGATAATCTCGCCGTAACGATAACGCGAACGAAAATATAATTAACTCTCTGAGCGAAAGAGAAAAAGAGAGAGAGAGAGAGAGGTGTTTATTACAGTTCTAAAGTATGTCCTCTAAAGACCAAAAAGTAAGTATTTATATAAGTCAGAATAAGAAAATGGAATGGTATATAATAATAACATTAAAAAAGAAAGTAAAATTGAAGTAAAAGTAGAATATCAAATGTAAGAAGAAATATGATCAATTGCTTACAGCAGATAAGCAGGTAATAAAATGAACGATAAAAATTTAAAAGAGAAGATAATTGATAATGTAACTGCATAATAAAAATAGAGAGAGAGCATTATTTATTTTGCGCTCTGGGTCAGTGAACTCTCAAGCGCTTTAGTACAGTACAATCTAAGAATCACTTCGCAGAAAATAATAATCAATATATCAGTATGAGATATAATTAATTGATCTATACAAGGGAAAAAAGAAACAAAACAAACCGAAAGTGAAATTAGCAGAAAGAAACTAACTTCATATGGAAAAATCTCTAGATGTGCTCATTATTCCATTTACTGAATATAATTATGGAGTTTAACCCTGAGAATGTCCAACGAACGAGTATCTCTTATCTCTTTAGGTAAATTATTCCAAAGCCTTGCTGTAATGCACTTGAAAGAACGCCAATACATTTCAGTTCGGTATTGAGAGATTACATCAAGTCAGGCGCCAATTACTACTTAAGACAGCACATCGAAATTAAATCTCATCAAAAAGTGTGATTGGCCTCCGTTCCCTGACAATGTCATAAACTTCAATTTAACAAAGAACGAAGTTGTGTAAGAGAGAGTGAGAGAGAGACAAAGGTATACCTTGTTCGGCGGTAAATGATCGCAGGGGAGAAAGAAATTATTTGGAGGCGTCTCGTATCTCAAGCGAAAACACCGTGAGCGCCACTTCCGCGGCCGTGCCACGTCCGGACGTTCTGCGTCATCAACGTAAAAGCATGCATACGCGTGCACACGACGAGCGGGTCTGGCTATCGGTGTCATCGGCGAGGCGCCACGTTCTTTTTACTTGTCGTGTCCGTGGAGGAGAGCAGCGGCCCTACGTGCCGAATTGCACAACGGTGTGGCAGGGGTCTCGTTAACGCCCAGTACGGCGCCCTATCCCGGCGCACACGGAGCGATTTTATATAAATAATCGCGGCCACGTGGGCCGCGCTGGACCCGTGCCAGAACACGCCTAGGAAAATAAATAACAATGGTGTCCCATTGAATCCGAATCCCCGGTCCGGCTTGTCCATTCGGTCGTGGGTGTGGGCGCCCCCCCCCTCCCCCGCCGCCCCGAGAAAGAGAAAGAGAGAACGTGCATTGGCAACAAATTCCTCCGCCGGGAGGGACCTCCGTTTTCCACCATCTCTTTTTGTCTCTCCGCCGTTGCCGCGTGATTTCCGGTGAAAACTGCCTCTCTTTTCCTCGTTAGGTTAATTTGCTTCTGGCCGGCGGCCAACTAGACAAGGACCTTCCTTCGTCAGAAAGCGCTCGACGAGAAGAGAGAGAGAGAGAAAGAGAGATATCGGAGGGTTCCTTGAGTTAACTTTCGCGTGGAGGAATTTAATCCAACGCTCTTGACCTCCCGCGAACAAGAGCGACTCTTATCCTGAAACACTCAGAGGGGAAGAAGGTAGGTGTCGTATTCTCGCGCGAATTTCTGATTCGCGCGTCGGAGGAAAACAATCGTCTCGATGCCACGTTGCATCTTCCAGTAATGGAAGCGTTACTCGCGATGCAGTCGGGAGAGATTCGCGTTTTATTAACGCCCGTTTCTTCCCGAAGACGATCAGTGGCTGAGTGTCGAAATTTGATCCTACAACAAGTTTACTTAATTTTAGATTAAATCTTCGAGTGGAGGAAACGGCAGTAATTTCCCATTTACAGTATCGAAGCGGCACAGAAAAAGATAAGAGACTTTTGACAATTTAATATAGAACGAAACTGGATACCTAATGTAGGATTAAAATTTCGACTCGGGTACCGTCCGTCTTTCAGCTTCATCAGGTGCGACGCTGACAAAAGCGCGACAGAAGCGAGATGTCCAAATCCTCCATTACAACAGCATTTCTTTCTCACATCGCGAACCAATTTCCGAATTCCGCGCGGTCTCGCAATTTTCCTCGCGCTATATCGTTCGCGAATGGCGCAGCCGTTTGTTTCGTTTTCGCCGATAACGCGACGACGCGCCTGCGATGAAACAAATTTGCTCTTTGAGGCGAGACGAATAGTCGCCGCTGCGAGTACCGAGAATTCAATTACCGCTCCGGACGTGACGGTGGGACGCCCGACGACGACGGTCCGGAATTCGCGATAAGAGACGCACGGGAGACATACAGAAAGAGCGTTCTCTTCCTAAGCCGCCGCCGGAGACGGGTACGAATACAGGTAGATTGCATATCTACATTCACCTGCGGAGAAAGAGAGAGAGAGAGAGAGAGGGAGTCGGGCCAGACTGGCGCTTGATAAGCGGTCGTCGCGCGATAAGAGCGAGCAATGCACGAGGGTAACGCACTCGTCTCTGTGCAACACGCTATGCGATGTTCGGCGGTGGCCTGGGTAGCTACTTTCGTATAGGTGCAACGTGCACCGGTGTCGCGCCAGCTACTCGCGCGGCCCGATAAGCCGAAAGGGGATTTCCACCATTTACTTAATCGCCTTGGAGGGGCGTTATCGCCTCGCAGATTTTCCTCGTTATCTCTCATTGTCGAGAATGGCTCTCGTAATCGTGAACTAATCCAAGGACCAGCCGATCGTTGCTCGCGCAATTAGTGTCTCGATGTGAACGCAAACTACTACCTTGATCAAACCAAACTCGTGCAAATGAGTCTCGAATTAATTATTATTAATATATTGTTAATTGTATAATGAATTGCGGATTAATTGTGAAAAAAATCTCGCGACGCGAGAGACGCGTGAGAAAATTCGGCACCCCGCCTGCTGCATCGTCCAGCATCGCGCAGGGTGCCAGTCATCGTTCAACGTCATAAACTTTCACCCACTTTCGAGCGTTTCCCGTCGCGAGCGCGTAGCCGATGAGGCCGCGTGATATCTCGTGAACGAAGTACGATCCGTTCCATATGTCTTTCTCCTTCTCTCTCTCTCATGAGCCGGGAATTTCGGGACCCGGTGCTGCGAGACCGGCCTCGCGAGAAGGAGGGCGAACGAGGCCGGCGAAAGGATGAAACCCGAAGTCGTCGTCGCGGTGAAATGCGCTCGTGGTGTCCAGCGGTATATACCCATATCGGTTAGTAAGCGTGGGTGTAGATGTGGCGAGATTAAACCCGGGTCCCGAGAGTCGCGTGGCTTTCTCCCCTCCCGTACCCCGCCCCTACCAATCGGGTCCCCCCTTTCTCTCTCTCCTTTTCTTCTTCTCTCTCTCTTTCTCCGTTTCTCTTTTTCTCTTTTTCTCTCTCTCTCTCTTCGTTCGTCGGACTCCTCGTCGTGCCCCCTCGCGAGAGATGGTGCCCACCGTCTCGCGAGCATAAAATACAGCCAGGAATTTTAATAAGCCTGCCATTGTGCCGCGCGCGGTCCCGGTTCCCACAGATGATTTCGACCTGGCTTAAGACCACTCGCGTTTCGGGTGTAAACGGGACTTTACGGTACACACGCTGCCACCCGCGGCTTTACGCGCGCTCGGGAGTTACTTAGATTGTCGCGGAATTTTACGACGAGCCGGAAATTCCACCCCGCGCGCGCGGCTTCCCCTCCCGGCCGGTGGGTGGTACGGGTTTGGAGAGGGGGTGAGAGAAAATTAGCGCTCGCGTGACGCGGACCAAGCGGGAAGTGACACCGCGTGTAGTGCGGCTTGACGCTCGTGAAGATTCGTCCGCGTGCACACGCCAAGTTCTCGCCGGAAGGCGGATGAAACGCGAGATCGCCGATGGAAAACGCGCGTGTTCGCAATTTGATCGTGTTGTACAAAAGTCTGCCAAACGATCGGAGAAACTCGCGCATTCACGCGACTCTCCGCGTCCGAGACGCGGAGGAGAGCCACTCGAGAGGCTGCCGCACGCTGATCAGCCGTACTTGAATCTCCTTTCTTGTTAACAGAGCCGCGTTAATGCGAGAGGCTGGCCCGAGATGAGAGAGCAAGGGAAAGAGAGAGAGAGAGAGAAGGAGAGAAGGAGAGGGAGATGCGGTATGCCATTCCGGAAATGCCGGAATGCCGGCTGCGGCGCCAGGACCGTACGTCGGCGTACGACGAACCGCAAATCAATTCGCACGTTCCCCGTCACTTCCCGCGGCATGTCCGGCCGACACGTTGCGGCTCCCCTCTCGCAAGATTGAAACCGACGATTTCGGAACGGAACTGCCACGTCGCCCTGTCGATCGCGATGACACGGGGAGGGGGAGGGGGGGGGGAGAGGTCAATAGAACGCGGCAATGGCGGTATCGGCAACGTGTCACGCGCGCCGCAAGAAACGGGCTTTGTTCTCGGAATCGCGCGGCGCTCACGGAAAAAGAAGAAACATTGTGTCGATCCTGTTGAAACGTTAATTAGCACCCGACCAGCCGATCTTCCGTGAAAATTACGCTAAGTTCCGCGGCACGTGGAGGAATCCACGTCGTTTTCCTCCGGCTCGCCGCCGCCGCATCATTTACGTAACACGGAATACGAGATTTTACTTAACCCTGGAATACTTAATGCGCGTCTCCGAGATGTGGATGTGTTTTGCGAGGTCTCCTCCGTTTCTCACCCCATGATTTCCAGTTTGTTTCATATTTTGAATTATTCTGTATATTGTATTGTTAGTAAGAAGGAACAAGAACGACGGGCTGATAAGAGCCGCTGTTGAATAAACGCGAATATTAAATGCGAAATTTTTAATCTTAGCATTAAAAGTATTTCTACAAGATAACATATTTGATATTTTAGCGTCGATTAATGTATCATGGATATTAATTTTATGTTAATTTTAGGCATAATATTTGTGTTACTTTTCAACATATTCACTTTGTGTCGAATTAACGCGAAAATTTGCTCGGATCGTTCGGGATGTGTGAAATGTATCAGACTTAACACGAAACTTTTTACCGTGCGGACTGAAGTGTTCTAGAGTTATTCATACGAGTCGGGAAGTGCTCTCGCAGCCGGCAGCAAGAGAAGCCCGAAAGCAGAGGGGGAGATCGAGAAAGAGAAAGAGAGAGGAGTGCGAAGAGAAATGTGATCCTGAGTCTTGAGTACGAAAGAAAATACGATATCGCAAAAGCTTCTTGTGCTGCTCTCTCGCGCGGGGCGATTTACGCGCGCGCGAAATCGACGCGCCACGTGTAGCCGCGCGAGAAGAGCAGGACGTTTCAAGACGAAATTCGCGGAGGACGCGTCGAAGCGACGCAACGTCGGAGGACGGCAACTTTATAAAACGCCGTCCGCCTCGATCCACCTCCTCTCGGCGTTCCGCCGGTGTATCTTTATCCCACGATTATTTACGTCGACTCCGATATCCAATTACCGATGCACGATTAGCAAACAGCGCGCGATCGACGTTCCCTCTTCCTCCCACCGACGATCGTGATTTACGAAAACGAGATCGAAGCCGTAGGGGGTGGTCCGCGTCGGAGGCTTCTGGAATCCGACGCAGCGGCGGCCACGAGCGAAGTTCCCGAAGGGGCTCGCGAGTCCATCGATCTCGGCGCTTTGGCTCTTGAATCAACGAGGACGTCGGTAGCGATCGGTAGGTAGCGGCGAATCCACCGGCGGAAGACGCGCCGGAGACCGCAAGAGCGGACGACTCGAATGATTAACCCGTGGCGCCGTGTAAGATCGTAAAGCCTCCGGGGCCGGTGATGGGCCCGTTCGCATGGGCGCTCTTTCTCTCTCTCTCTCTCTCTCGCTCCCTCCTTCTCCGTTCGATTCGCCGGGGCCTTTGTCCCGGCGGTAATTGGCTCGCCGTTTCGAGGATGAGAGCTACTGCCGACGTGTATCATATTAGCGGCAGTAATTACAAATCACTGGACGAGGTGGAATCGACGAGGCGGCGGCCTCTCTCTCTCGGCGGCCGACCGAGAGGGCGATCGCGTGCGCGAAGTAACTTCGCCCGGTCCCTCGCCGGCGATTTCGGCCGGTCGGCGAAACGTTTAACACACCAGTCGGTCCTCGTGATTATCGTCTGTTATTGGGGGGGAACTACTTAGATTACATTGTCTTGGCAATCGTTTGGTACACCTGCCTCGGTGTGCCTGCGCTGGCTACGTCAAGCACTGATCGATGTGCTTCGCACGTGTATCGGAGTTCTTATTATTGTATGCCAGATGAGTCCTTATTACTACACAGAAGAAAGCGTTAGAATATCAATATAATTATCTGTTTTCAGCTTCTTGAATGGAACAATGCATTTTTCTCTTGCTGAAGAACGCAGCCGTCGATATCGTGACAGGATCTCGGAGTAGCCGGTGTGCGAGACCACGTGGACAGCCGCGTTTTGTGCGTCGCGCGTTTAATAAAGACGCGCTCTTCTCAAGCACGTGGCGGGCGCACGCGGGCGCAATGACAGCGGTAACGGCCCTCGCTTCAATAAACCTCGGTGGTAAGATATGCACATTATTCAAGAAGGAACCGGCATTACAACGACCAGGGAGGGGGGGGGGGGGAATGAATAATCCCGTCTGTGTCCTCGTCGGTCGCTGTTCCGCGGAGAACGCCTAAAATTAGTCCCGAGCGAGAAGTCGCGGCGGGAATTATGCCCGTGCGCGAAGGAGACGTATTTTAGCGATTTAATCATTTAACGTCCATTAAGCGCGGTAATGAAATTACAAACCGCACGGTTTAAACGCATTATCGGGAGTTTATGGCTGAATTCTCAGGGATGGCCGTGTGGTATCCTGTTTCCAGGATTTCGCCTTCATCCGGGCTATGTTCTTGCTTCACGTCTCCCCCCCCCCCTTTTTTTTTCTCCCTCCCTTCGATTCGTGTGTCGCGCGCGGCGATGATGACGACGGCGCCGGCGCGCATGAACTACACGGGGTTAAATAACAATGGGCAGATATTTATAATTGTTTAGGAGCGTATCGCTTTCAATTAACACCGGCGTGCGGTAGTAGGCGTCGCGAAGTTACAACTGGCGGTCCCCTCGCCGGCTCACGAATTCCTTTACCGGTTCAGTCGGGCATAATTTGTCCCGCGTCATAAATTACCCGCGCGACTCTCGGCCGTCGTTGTAATACGCGCGTATGTGAGATCTCGCCTTATAAGGGCGGTCCGTATTCTTTTATTTCCGCATCTTAAAACTTTATCGCCGGCGAACGGCGCCACCGTATCCTGCGTATGCCGCGATAGGTGTAAACATTTTTGTCTTCTTAATCTCGATATTTATACAGGACCGTCGAAGTTTCGCACGGGCGTATAAATACACCCGCGAAATTCAATGCAAATTCAATCTCCGGCGGACGTAAACATGCTCTTGTCAAATTAGTCAGCATTACGAGAGAGAGAGAGAGAGACAGCACAGTGTGGTACCTTAGGTATGACAGGAAAAATTCGAAAATTACGCTCGGCGAGCTCGTAAAAAAAGCGGACGTTTCGTTCGGCGGTGTCGCGCGCGTCCGAGAGAGAAAAACAACTACGATGTCACACATACATCTTCGCGTTCTACGTTCCGCCGAATCGGTCTTAGGGCCCAATTATTTCGCATGTTTTCGCCAAACCCACATGACTCTCGCGTGCCCCGCGAAGAGAAACACGCGCGGTCTTATGTTCGCGCGACGATCGCGATATGATAAAGACTTGCGAGCACAATGCGGCCGTGGCGCGTTTCTTACCGTCCCTCTCTTAAAAGACATCGCCGCGACAACGGTTGCTGTTACATCCATTTCATTTACCGGCGGGCCCGAGCGACGGTATATTATGCGATGTTTGCAACAACGAGCGTGTACGGCGTGTCGCGAAAGCAACGACATGAGAGCACACGAATGCAACGAACGCACGTTGCATTCGTCGCTATTGCAACCGTCGAGTGGTTACATCGGCGAACATCTTGGCCGACGTAATGGCGAAAACGGCATCTCGATATCGATGGGGAATTCGTTTCTCTGCAGCCCCCTCAAATAAGAGTCCGGACATCTACGACTTTTTCATCAAAATTGACCTTCGGTTCATTACTAAAATGTCTCTGTCTAGCAGAGGTGTTTACAATGTATCAAATTGAGTTTCTCCGAGGATACACGGGGAAAAAGATTTCTTTGGGTTGATAAAGTTGTTTTAATTGAAACAAATCTGTCTTCTGTAACGGAGCAAATAAATGGACGTTTGATTCGGCGAACTTGTTTCTCGAACAATAAATATCTTCACGTCAAATATTATACACATTTCTTTTCTATTTTCATCCAAGCGTAACAATGGTTGTCACAGGCGAGAAATTATTCGAAAGTGGGTGACACTATCTTAGAAAAACATCCAAGAATTTCCTTCTGTTTCAATGGAACAATATTTCATACATAATGAAAGAAATGTTCCGTTTGATTAAAAATCCAATATTATGTATACATATTTTTTGCTCGAGGGATTCAGCGTTTCTCGACCGTTGCGCTCCGTGAGAAACGCGCGTTCTATTTTGCATCGATAAATTTCGCGCGGTACGATGAAGAACTCGAAAGACGCGAGACGCGATTTTGTCGTATCGGGGCGAGCGTATTTACGAGACGGCGAAAAGGCGCCGGCCGGCGATGTTAAAGTTCACGCGGACGTAAGGATGTGGATGTTAATAGGCGTGCGAGCGTACGGTATATTGGGACACGTCCGAGGCGCGATCTCGTCTTAAATCTCGATGTATCAATGTGTACCGATTCAATCGTCCTACCTGCGACGTCACCCACCCACGCGCGTGCACCGTATTGTGGACACACGTTCCGTCTCGGCGCGCTCCGTCGTTATCGCTCCGGCGTTATTTTATGGTAAGCGCCGTCGCGTGACGTACACGACGCCGCTCGTGATGCCTACGCTGTGAGAAGAAACGAACGAAATCGCCGGAATATGTGATACCACGGCGTGATCCCAACCCCCCGATCAAGTCGAAACGGACGATCTTTTCGATCTTTTTAGAATGTGACTTTTCTTTAGCGATTCGAACCGCCATCGCTTGTTTCTACGCTACGGCGCACAACGCTGTCACTCGTCGCTTAATTTCTCTTGCGACAAAGCAGCGAGAGGCTGTGACATAATTCATTATAATTGGTAACATATAATCGGTGTATACATCGAAATGTTCAATGCAGTATGTTGGATCTCAACCGTGGCGTCTATTTTCGAGTACTCGTCGCGTCGATTGACACGTCATGCATCGCTCCTTAATTGAGCAAACGTCTTCCGCACGTGAAATCTCTTAAGGCTCGCGCCGAGTGTTATTCTCGTATTACGACGCGAGGTGTACGCGAGGAGCATCGCAATTCCGGCGGTACGAGATTTTGTCGTTGTAAAACGTAAAAAGGAATGTACGGGAGGGATATTACACGAGGCATCCGCCGATGGTGAGATACGCCGCGCGTGTGTTTTCACTCGCCGCGGGTTTCTCCGTTAGACGATTCCTCGAGGTGCTCGACGACGGCGGCGGACACTAGCGGAGTGTCAAACGAAAGTGGCGTCGTGCCTCCACGAGAAGGAATCATTACCAAATTCGGCATAACGAGGCCCTCCGCTTCGTAAAAAGGTTGAAACAAATCATAAACGTTTAATGCCAAAGGCAGGGAGATGCGTTACGATCTGTCGCAATTTTAATGAAGCACTTGGTCCGGCGATATTTCAAAACTCTAATAGAGTCGTGTGCAGCAACGAATATTTTACGAATTATCATAATGAGTGGTAGACGGAAGGGCGGTGAGATGACTGTCCGAAGATTCGTCGGTATTTCCGCATTTTTCTGATGACGTAAAAAATAGTGATCCATTTTGTTTCTGGGTAACCAAAGCCTTGTTTGTTACCTGCCTTTTTATTATATTGCCTACCGTCATTGAAGTCGAATGACAACGGATTATCCGTTAGCATTAAAAGTCCCAAACAAACTGGCATCGACGTATCATTTGTTATTATCTTAGAGAAATTAGCGAATCGTCGTCTTAGACATTTCGACACTCCCCCCTTTCCCGAACACTCCTCGGATTTCAAGTCGTCGTTGTCGTTTTCCCGCGGCGTGACGGGAGAAGGCGAGGAGGATGCGCGCGCGCACGCCTCCGCGAGCGTATTATAAATTCCAGCGTGGATTTTATCTCGACTGCGATAGCGGCAATCACCATTTTAATCGGTTACAACAACGCAATTTCGGATTACGTCGTAAAGCGGCTTACGAGCCATTCTCGGGGACCCGCCGCCGCTAAGATCGTCGATTAATGTGGGAGTTTGCCCTCCGAGATGGAGTCATGCTGGCGCTAATTTACCGTTGTGTTTGAACGTACTATTAGACACGTGCGTGAAGTACTCGGAATTCACGTTCCAGCCGGCGGCCCACACCTTCGGCGACGCAGGTGAAACGTGTGCACGGGTACTTGAACCTCGAACCCTGAACCCCTCCGCGTCGTATATACGCGAGGAGGCAGGCTGAGCGCCTGAGAGGAATCTATACCGTACTCGTTAAGTCTGTCATTACCTGTTATTCGCGCGCGCGCGACGAGAGCTTTTCTCGGTATTGTAAATTATTATCAAGAATGCCGAGCCGGTAAAACCGTATTCGCACGTTATTTTCATCCCGGTGACCGGCCGGCGATTCTCGCGAGAACGGGCGTTACTGCGTATCCCGGATTCGCAAATATTCCGGCGGCGCTCGTTATTAACCGTCCCGGCTGACGCCCGGCTATTTTTCCCGAGGCGCGATTCGACCGAATCGATTTTCCCGCACGTTCGGCGAACGCGAATAGACGGATGCGGGCGCGAAGTCCATTTTCGAGAGATCGGCGGATTTTTACTGCGCGAAAATGGAGCGTCGACGCGTAGCACTCCTGCCCTCTCTCGCCCTCTGCTATTGTGAGGATGCACGAGGACTAAAATTACCGGCTGAAATTCGGGGAAGTTCTCCTCTCACGTCATCCGACGATTCGCCGACGCGAGGATTTAGGATCCTCTCTCTCGCGCGACCAGCTTGGCGACCCGTGGAAATGAGCTTTCGAATTAGTTTAGTTTCGTAACCGCCTTTGTACGCCTCGCAATCTCCGCCGAGTCGCCGACTCCGGGGATCCCTCCGGACGATTTTATCCCACTTCCGTCTTGGGAGGAAAATACGGACTGCTCTCTCACGGAGAACTCTCACTCCCTCCCTTTCTCTCTCTCCTTCTCTCTCGCGGATCTCTGGAGAGACCCGCTCTTCCAGGAGACTGCGGATTTCAGGGAAGAACGAGCGGCCGCCGAAAGAGTAATCGATTTCTGATTCGAGGTAGCCGAAGAGGTCGCGTAAGTGGCTCGACATAATTATACCGTATCCCCCTGACCTCGAGAGGCCCGGAACGGGCGTACCGTCGCGATCGAATCCTCGGGGGAGGACGAGGCAAGGCGCTCCTCTACGAAACTAATGCGCGCTGCGGTTACGGTCGCGCGCAGCTTCACGCGGGCCCTTTTTCTCCTTTCTCTCCTTCGCTCTTTTTCTTCCTCAACGGCTTCGTCTCGAATCAAGTATAGTTTTAAATTTTCCCATTTGATTGATTTCGTGCGTCGTCGAAGCGCGTACTCCTGCGTGAAATAGACGCAGGAACCGACGCCGCGTCAGATCAACGCGACTTTACGACTCGCGCGTCGCGTTGTTTCGTTTAATGATCTTTCCAAATGATGATCGCCGGGTTATGTAGCGATTTTATTAAGGCGATGTGTGTCGATTGTGCCACCGTCGGCCGACAATAGGGTCCTCGGCGAGACGTAGGTGGAGGAGAGAAAACGCACCGGCGTGTTGGATACGAGTATTCCGCGACGTGCGTCGTCGTCGCTTCTTCTGGTGAAAGAACGATCGACGGATTTCATTTTCCCTCGTTTTATATAATAAATTAGCACTATGATGATAAAAAAGCCTAATAAGCCTAATAAATTAGCACTATGATGATAAAAAACCGAAAAAGCTTTTCCGTTAGGTTGCCGTGTGAAGGAGATCTTATTATTAATTCTCACGATTTGTTAAAGTAATAAAACTAACGAGACATTTTTTTACTATGCTCTCTTGCTTTCTGTATTCGCGTATTCTAAACATTATAACGTAATTCGTATCATTTATTGATTGAAAGCACATTGCGTTACGTCTATTTGTCAGTAAGTGTGATTCGCTAGCTGAATACAAAGGATTGCTAATTGGCAATTTTATCCTTCAAAACGGATTAATCCTTTTGTACAATGTAATTACGAGCTTCTTCATCTTCCCACGCTGCTCGTCCCGGGATTTCTCCAATTAATGTACTTGTATCCTGTAAAAAAAGAAAATTAAAAGTATTTGAAACGGGAAATGATACAGATTTAGTTAAGAAAATAAAATAATATTTTATTAGCCTTTTCATACGTTTATTATCAGTTTATTATCAATTTATATATTCATCGATCAATTCTGTATTTTAGATGATAAACAAATATTTTTATATACGTTAAAATAATTTTTTATATATTTATAATAGTGAAAATAATTTTGCTGTGTTTTACTCAATATAAAAACTTAAATAGAAATGAAAGTAATTGACATTGAACATTACAATGACATCTTACAGCAAGTGGAAGTTTGTGCGTTTATCTAAAGAAAATATCTACTATTGATATGATACAAGAAGGCGGCACTGCCCACATTATCGACGTATAATACATGTATATTATATAATACACTTACAAATGATCCATTAATATTATAATTTTGTAATAATTAAATAATAGTGCATATTAGATCCAACATATAAGCATTTTTTATGAATTAATTAAATGTTGTTATATCATATATTTCTAAGCTCTCGCAAGTATAAATTTTTCTCTTTAATTTGCGTTCTTGTAGATTGCAGTAAGAATTTAGTCCACGGAGTTATTTATTGTTAAGACAAAATACGTTTTTTTGATTTGATCGCTCGCAGAAGGCGAACGAATCGTCGTAAGACGTTCGCTAAGCAATGAATAAAAAGCTAAACATTCTTTCTTCAAAATATGTTTATCAAATTTTTGATAAAAATGAGTTTTTAACGTAAGAAATCAAAATATAAGGTTGAAAATTGAGTCGAACAATCGTCATTTTTCATTTAATACGACATGCATTTGCGATAAACGAGAGAAGCGTTTTGAATTTAACAGGGTTCGGAAGTAGAGATTTTATGCTTTAAAATGCTTCTTGAATCATTTCGTTATCGTTACTTTAGCTGAAATTATCGTTTGTTGAATTTTATCTATGTTTCAATGTAAAAGACAAATACGGCTGACTATCCGTTGAGTCGCATCGCTACTTCACTCCGCTGTCTTATCTGTTGCGGTACGCTTGCTGTCTAACCCATCACTATTTCGTTTCCTAGGTAAGTATGGTGGCGGCTTGTAGCGGAGACATTGGAACTAAAATTCCTTTACCCAAAACTCGAACCATATTTAGCCGAGACTCGAACCATATTTATATCAATATGGTTTATAAAAATATGGTTCGAGTTTTGGGTAAAGGAATTTTAGTTCCAACACCTCCGCTACGAGCCGCCACCATACTTACCCAGGAAATGAAGTAGTGATGGTTAAATTGCAAGCGTAGCGCAAGAGATAAGACAACGGAGTGAAGTAGCGATTTCGTCTAAACCCGAAACTCGAACCATATATAGCCGAGACTCAAATCTTCGGGCAAAATGAGTTCCCACTCTACTCCGCTAGATGACGCCAGCCATTCCTTTCACCGCCAAGTGCATCTTCGAAACTTATGGGTTGCGCGCTCTCAAAGCTCATACATTGATACCTATAATAAAAAAAAAATAAAGCTTATATTCTGAACTCTAGTTTATAGATAAAATTACTATTCGTGGAATTTTGTTTAGTTTTCGTGATCAGGATGTGCTTTTCTAATTTTTTACATATATTTAATTATTTACATATCATATTTACGCATATCTTTACCAATTATTATAAAAGACTACTATTTTTTAAATTTGTGGTTGTAAGTAAACTATATTTATCAATTCTAAATGTGACTTCTACGGATGTTATAGCCCCTACACTGGTATACCTGCTGAAGACCGAATACAGAGAGCACAATGAACTTTTGTACTGAATGTCGCTACTTTTATTTTCACACAATACCACTCAGCGGCAGGTCAAGAGACTCTTATTTTCAAATAATACGACCCAACTGCAGGTCAAAGGAACCTTGGCTTTCAGATGACACAATGAGATGAAAGATAAAAAATTTTTATTTTTCTATAGCGGTAGGTGGGATAAATTTTTCCTCACCGGCGAGAGATAACATCTATTCTGATCTGCCGATAAACTTTTCTGTTGAGAAATTAAACAGTTCGAATCAACCAAGCTTAAAAGCAGCTCAAATAAAGTACATACTGAAACTATACAGCCAGTAACGTTTAGTATAATGAAATTTTATATATAAATTTAAAAAAACTATCGATACACAGAGATTACATGAAGTCGAAAATGTTATGAGGATGATTGATCTTTTAATGAAACATGAGTCGAATATCGGTTCATCGGTAGAATATTTCTATTTTTATCTTCAATTTAATAGTTCGTTCGATTTTGTATAGATATGAATGTGTTTTTAGAGAAATAATTTTGAATTTTAATAAGTTTAAGTATACATCCCTAGAAAAAAAGTGAAAAACAGTTTTATTAATCGTTTCGTAAGGGAAAAAAAAATCTTTGCCAGGTGTGGGGTTCGAACCCACGCTCCCAGATGGGAACCAGAACTTAAGTCTGGCGCCTTAGACCGCTCGGCCAACCTAGCTCGGTGTCGACATGAGTCTTCGATAATCTATTCCTATGAAACTCAACATATACACTAAAGACTAACAATACTGTATATGTTTAAGATATATTTAACGTTTATTTTAACAAAGCAAGTTTCATTCTCTAATAAAACCTTCAAATGCTTATAACATAGAGCTCTTTTACCTCGATATGTAAGGAATAATCAGTATTAATAAATAAAATATTCGCTTGACCTTCAAAAAAGTTTTGAAAACGGACAATATAATAACTCAACGAAGAAAACGGTAGTTCCAATTCTTTTCCGCTGTATTCACCCTCAAATATTAATCACCGTGTGATCAAATAACCCGAATAAAAATTCTAATATTAATATTCTTCTATTTAAAATTACATTACGAAATGTGAAAAATAAATTCCCATCACATCAATTATTTTTCTGCGTTTCTTGGGAGTTGAATTTGCAAAGATCTCTAGAGAGTGCCGTCCGCCAGTCTATAATTCAGGTAAAAAGTATCGACGTGCGTCGGCGTCTTCGTGAAGGATCAGCTGCAGATTGGTCAAAGGATAACAACGGTGCCGATTGACACGGATGAATGAAAAGGACGACGTTCGTGTTACCCGTCACCTATATTTACCGTTGAAAGTACAAGTTCTCGCGGAGGGACGGAGAGGTGCCGGACGGCGGTTAAAGGCCGTAGACCTCGCGTCGCGAGGACGATCGATGATGCATCCCTTCCCTACGAGCCCAGCGTCAGCTTTGCAGACTTTTCCGAGTCGGCGCGATGGCGGCTCCCCTTGAAGCAATCTCGCTCACGGGCGGGCCGGCCCCCATCAAAGCTATCAGAACCCCACGAAGCCTCGTCGCGTTCGCAACAACGGTCGGCGCAGCTATTTTCGCGGGGTCGCGCGAGCCTACCCCGAGGTTGACGTGTATCCCGGCGATCGCCATTACATCCCGGGGTCGCTCGTCGCACCGACGCCTTCAACGCGATCGATTTTTCAAGGTGAGAGCCTGACCTTGAGTCACCCTTTCGCGTGTCCGCACGCAACTGCCCCGAAACGCCCGATCCTGCGCGACGCACAATTCCTCGGGAGTCCTTCCGCCGGAGATTCGACGAGGATGCGCTCGACACCGCATGACATGCATTGACGACAGTTTGCCTGACTTTCCATAGAATGCTTGGACGTAGATTCATTAGTGTTACACTCGTTAAGACGGATTTGTTTACAAACCGGTTCGCGACTTAATTGCTCGCGGCTTGTTCGTTAGTCGAAGTATTTCTCTTTCCGGAAGAGGTGAAGGAAATCTTAAATATTTATTGTACTTCCGTCCGTTATTCGATTATGATTTTCACTAATCATGCACAATAACGCTGTGTGTGATTTGTTAATGTTAGGTGTCGCATTCGTAATCAGAGCGAGAGAAAGAGAGAGAGAAAGAGAGACACAGAGTTGGCACGTTCAGAATCGTACAGCTTGTTTTTCATGAACTCGATTTAAACGAGAGTCAGTTTAAACGCTTCCTTTTCGGTCAAACTCGTCAGGCAATTTCCCGTTAGCACACGAAATAGCGGGCAAATGCATTATTAATTAAGCTGCGATATTAATAACCTGACGAGGCTTGTATATTTCGCATACGCGTGTATAAAATAATTCCTCGCGATCGTGGAGCATCGGGAACGGCCGTTCTATTCTCGTCTCACAGCCCATTCCGTGCATTATCATCGGCGGACATTCCTTAATAGCGTAATTGTCGCGTTTACCGTTTCCACGAGCAATTGCAGCTATTGCTGCAATGTAAGATCCTCTAGCTGATACGAGAAACTTTCATGGCGCTGGCTCGTCGGAAACGCGGAGGATATATCAAACGAAAAGCAAAACGTTCACGCGCGGATACGTCAATTATCTCGCTTCGATTATATTTTGTCTCCGACAATGAAACGATCGTTGCAGTCGACGCGAGGAAATATGCCTATTCGAGGTTTGACGTGCGATCAACATTTGGCAATTCCGCCGACTCCGGGAACACCTGCCTGTCACTTCGCGAACAGCTGACCGTTACGCTCGCGCATGCGTGTGTTATGTGTGTGCGTGCATGTGTGCATGCGCGCACGATGCGTTACGCATCAGTTGACAATCGATACTACTACGTGCATCGCTTACTGCCTACTCGCACGGAACGGAAATATACGTCGTGCGGCCAGCGAGAAATGTCCCCTCTCTCTCTCTCTCTCTCTCTCTCTGTTTTTCTAAAGAGAGAGAGAGAGAGAGGGAGATATTTTTATTTCCTCTTTCCTCTTTTCCGAAGCAACAGTTCCGCAACTTCGTACGATTCGGGCGTGCGTAAGTGTAAACAACGACCGGGGTTTGGAACATGCGCGTTGAATTACGGCTCGCTCGTCGAGGAAATGGTTTCCTCTTTCGTTCTATGACGTAATAATCAATCCTACTATGTGTGTGTACGTATCCGTGTGTTTTCAAGCCGGCGACGCTCGTTCGGCTCTTTGACCACCTACACGGCAACGTTGGATTGACATGGCGCTTTGTTTGTACAGTGCGAGGTTAATTCGATATTAATAAGGTAATAGGATTGATATACCTCGACGTTGGTAAGCTGAGAAGCAGCGCCAAATCTGTTTCTCGTCGTGATTGGTTACGAACGCAAAACAGACGTGCGTTTACACAGTAAAGCATTGTGTGTAAATAACGGCCCACTGAAATTTTCATGTCACTTTAACGAGTAAGTATGTGAAATATTTATATGGTTACATATTTACATGGTAAATACGTTAACAAGTTATATGTTTTAACAAAACAAATATGGTAGTTTAGCATATATTTATGTACTTTTCAACATATTCCCCATGTTAAAGTACCACAGAAATTTCGGTGGACCGTCACTTGCGCGAAATTTTTACCGCGTAAAATCACGGCGGATGGAAGAAGTATCTGTCTCGATATATCACGTTCCAATCTAATGTTGATGAATAAATAATGCGTTGGCCGACGTGAGAATAACAATAGAACGTCAAGTATTGTCGATGAAGCGCACGCACGCGTGGGACTAACGCTGATGCTTCAATTGAACGTAACTGGTACAAGGTCCAAGGCAATCACTCAACGAGCTGGAACAAATTATTGTGATCAAATGTCGTTTGATGGCATCGTTTAATTCCTCAATGTATTCTAATTAAGCTGCTGCGCCGAGACGGAGACACACAGAAACTATTCGTAATTGCCTCGTCATTAACCGAACGATTCTTCGATCAATCTAGTCCGTCGGGATGAGAACCGCGAATGATTAATCGACATTGAGATCAATTGGCGACTGCGAATCGCACGTGTACTTCGGGAAGCGCAATTACCGGAAAAGAATCGGAATGGAATTAAAAGCCGCGAGAAGCGGAACGCGAATTCCCGGAAAAGGATACCAACCGAGACTTCTCACCCATGTGAAGTTATTATTGACT
The DNA here is from genome assembly GCF_001313825.1 of Dinoponera quadriceps. Lineage (NCBI taxonomy): Eukaryota > Metazoa > Arthropoda > Insecta > Hymenoptera > Formicidae > Dinoponera > Dinoponera quadriceps. Next base: position 224,580 of record NW_014557093.1, on the reverse strand, counting down.
GATTTCCGGAGAGAAAATTTCCCTTACGTGGGACTGTGGAGGTGACTTTTTGTAAGTTTTTTTTCTTTTCAGAACTATTAAAAAAAATATATATTTATATTTCCGAAGCTCTCCGTTCCATCGTGATCCCTGAGCCTGATTCGAGCTTTCCGAGTCGCCGTGTCATCGCGCGGAAACGTCGATATCGGTTTTATTTAATAAAACGTATGACGTACGAAGGACCCTCTTGCATGTAAGGGTGAAAGGTCAAGCTCCGCGGAGTTGCGAACAACGCAGCAGGATTGCACGCACGGTTGCGTATCACGAAGATTTGTTGCTATCGCCGGGGAAACGACGAAATGCCGCGCGAACAATGCTGGTTATAGAACCGTCGACGCGATCGTTATTGTAACGAGCCGTAATTAAGTGACGGATAGTGAGATAAACGGTGTCATAAGAGTCTTTGAAGCGACTCGGCGCGAAGAAACGCCGTGTCTAACGTGGACAAATGGTACTCGTGAACAGCGCGAGATGTTTGCACGGAACACTCACTCGACAATACCAATCTGGCCGAGAAATTCCGTGTAATCGATTTAACACGTCGACTGCCGCTCTGATTATTAATCCCAACTTCGGTATGGCCAATTCCTTCCTGATTTTGCATGCGTGTAAATCGTGTTTCGATTAATACGTTATTAATACGTTATTAAAATTGGAAAAGATTCCCGAGAAAATAAATTTACGGGGGAAAGTGGAACTAATTACCATATTGAGACGCGGTAGTATTATTAAAAATTATTGCAAATTATAGTTTTCAATGTGTTAATCAGCACAATCGATTAGTCGCCGAATTCACACGCGACAGAGTGATTTTCGTCATCATTTGGTCACGAATGTAATTGTAAGACGAGCCATTTCAATCGTTACAACTTTACTGTTCTACTTACCTTGCTGCGTTGACACCTTCAAATGTACGGATGGCCTCGTTCGAGCAGCCAATCACCGGTGTATGTGCGTTGAATTTTGTACGAAGGAATGGACGCGCGACGTACATTGTTCTTACTCAGCAAAGCAAGTCACTGATCTGTGTGAAATTGCTCACGAACTCATCTGCCAAGTTCTATCTATCGATAAGATTGCGCGCAACAATGTCATAGTTGCAGCGAGATATCGCAAATAATAGTGTTATCCTCAAGAACGTAGCGAATAAAAGTTGGGCGATTTGCTAAAGAAAGAGGTAGTTTTTTGTCTCAAACTTCGGAAAACTTAATAACAACGAGAGTTCGCGGAATTATTATTATTTCACTTCAAAATACTCCTGTTTCTTTATCAGAAAATGTGTATCAAGAACTAAAGTATAAAGAACCTAAATAGCTACTTTCAAGATTAGGACTTTTGCCTTTCAGAAAATAAGTTCGTTTAACCAGCACTTATCATTTCTCCGGCGATAGGGTGAAAGATTACCTCGCAAAACGCACCTTTTTAATTCATTACCTCAATTTTTCAATTAATTCGTTAAAAATAGTAGCAAGGAAAAAATTGAAGAAACGATGGAATGAAATTAATATTGTTGCCAAAAGTTCGAATCGTCAAATATGATGATTATGATATGGTATCACCAGTGTACACCATGTGTACGCCATGTGTCACTTAAGACAGATGTTCCGATTATTTCCCGGGGAAACGGCCAGTCGGGAAATTTTGATTTTAGAATTGTTCAATTCCTTGGATTCCAATTATCCTAAAACGATACTTGGATCTCAATATTCTTGCAGCCCCCAAATGGGTTAAGACGAGGACACCTCGATTAATCGCTTAATTGATCCGATTTTACCGAAAAAACTCGGCGTTTCGGGGCGAAAAGTAAACGCAAGGATACCAAGACCGATGTTTAACATTTCCAAACGTTGCACCGAAGCCACTTGCTAATTCAGCCCTTTCTCAACGAGAAGTGCAACTTACTCGCTATCAGAAGCGAGCGGGAGATTATCGTCGGCTCCTGTTTATCTTCAGCGATGACCTCGTGCTCCGAATTCAGCCGGAGTCGTCCAACCTCGAGCGCGTGCTCGCGTGCGGTCGTCAGCGTTTTAAAAATCGCCAATATCGCAATATCGCGCTGTAAAAATTTCGATCGGCGCGCACACGCGAAATCGCACACATGTAAATGGCAAACGAATGTTGCGAGTCGTTTAATAAGCGATCACGCTACCGCCTCGCCGGTGCGTTTTATTTTGCCGCCGAAGAGAAAAACAAGCGCCGGACTTCGTCGGTGGCGAGGTGTATGTTGTTGGAATCGCGCGCGCTCGGCAGGAACCGCGTAGTTGCGAAATGTAACTCCGCAACGTAAGAGACTAGCGTTCGCTTCGCCTCCTTCGGAGGAAGATGAGTCGCACGTGCGGCAATGCGGGGATGTCAACGTCCCTGACGATACAGCCGCGGAGAAGCCGGTGTGTATCGTCTATAGAGCGAGAAACAAAGTTTCGATCCACCTGTTTTATTATCTCGTATCTCGTCAGACGCGGTTCGTTTAATAGTCTGACTGCCGTCGCCACTTTACCACTTTTTACCGAATAATGAAGCGTTCGACGGAAGCCGGCGGCATTTCGTAATAAATACCGTCCTCAGTCGATAACGTCACGTTAATGTGTGAAATTTAGCACAAAATGTAACTGTGTTCGATTGGACGATAATTTACCGCTTCTCTCATTTGCCGAATAACGACTGTTCGTCTATAATCATTATCACACAGGATATCAAATAAATAAGAAATACAGAATTTCTCGAGAGAAGAACTGCCTCGTCGTGAAACACAATGACTAATATTTTCCTACTCGATACGTCGTTTGGATATCAGGTGATGGCGAGTGATTCAGTATATATAACTTTATAACGCAGAGCGTGTCGATAACGTTACACCTCAATGTGTCGCGAACAGCACGACAAACGGGCACCTCTGCTCGAGCCCCGAAACCTAATCGTACTCAAGGAGAAAACGAGGGAAAATTGCGAGTTCTCCGGCGAAGGTCACAGGGCTCGAAAAAAGGGGCCTGGAAACACCATGAGCATTATATTCGCGAAGAGCTGTGCGCGGTGGTACGAACGAACGGCGCGGCTGAGCACGCGGATGTCTGCTGATGTGCACGTGATTCCAGCGTGCCAGCGGGTCCGCGGCATCGACCGACTTCCCCCACTTTGTGGTGCACCGACACAGAGCCGTGCCGACGCACACATCCTCCCGTCCGACACTACACCTGACGGGAGATACCTACGGATCTAACCCTGAAGTACGGTATCCCAGGTATACAGGGTGGTCTAATAAAAACGCCTTGGTGCTATCGAAATATATTGTCCGGGAAAAAGTGGCGATTCTCATTCGAGAAAGACGAGTAAATTCATCGAGGACTTGAAGAAGATGGCCCGCTTCCGGGCGAGTCTATCGTCCTGGAGGTCGCGTGAATTTGACAAGAGAGATTCGCGAAACACGCCGAGCTGAAAATTTCTGATCAAAGCCGAGCGCACGTGCGCGCTTTGTGTCCGCTGTCGGACATTATTGATTTCGCCCACTTTCCCTGTCACCTTACCCCGGGTGGTTACGGTTACCTCTCGGAGGTGTGGATCCCGGGCAACACACGGCAACGTTCGCCCGGTTTAGCTGCCGTGAGAGAGATAGGTCACGCGTCGTATCGGACGGTGAAAAACGTGAATGCAGAACCTCAAAGCGGAATGCTTTGGGAACACGAGACTACCGTTACGTCGCTTAGCTCGCTCGGTGTTACGACAATGTTTGCCGGGACATTTAAACGGAGCCACCGTTTGAAACTCGCCGCATTGTCGGAGGTACACGCGCGTCTTCCGTGACGCGCGTTCTACTTTCCTCGTTTCCATCAGCATTGGTGACAATTGCCGACGTTGCTGATTCCCGATATATCGATCGCTCCTCATCAATCGCTCGCATTCTTCGGCGTTCCGTTATCGGCGAACGTGCGAAATCGCGCAGCCTTTCTTTTTCCTCCGTACGCACGTCCATTGTCACGAAAGAAAGATTCCCGAGATCGCTGAGATTCTATAAACGGACGCTCGCGAACGACGATCACTTTGGAATATCCATGACGTGATCCGCGGCGTAAAAAAAGGCTGTGCGTTCTTGAGAGAACACGCGCGCGCGCGCAGAAGACAAAGTCATCGTGTGAAACTAGACTGACGCGTCAAGTTACAACATCCAACAACGCAGAATGAAGAAACGACCGGATACGTTTTCAGGGCTCTTCGCATTTCCGTGATGTTATTTCTTTTTCTTTCTCACGAATCCTCGAATGTACTTGGATCGTTGGAATTGTTTGCAATGCGCAGGATGACATGAAGGAATACTCGTGCGCGCGAGTACGAGATGCGATTTAATCGAGGCGCGATTTAATCGTTCGTTAAACGTGAAAGTCCGTGGAAAAGGAAATTTCCGAGTCGACGTTTTCTCCTCCCGAGCATTCACCAGGACTCGCGCGCAATGCTCTCAGCTGACTGGGTAGTACGCCGCGAACGAGCGGACAAAGACTGACGCGCCGGGCAACTCGGCCTCCTTTTTCGGAATGAAACGGCGAAAGGAAAGACCCGGTGCGGTCCTGAATTCTCGCGGATGCCACAGCGGAGATCTTGAATTCGTCGACACGAGGATCCCCGGCGTCGCGAAATCGATGTGACATTCGCCACACGCACGTCACGCGCGCAATGTAAGACGCAACAACTGCATAATGCCTTTTTTTACGACGATCTTTTTATCGAACATCTTTTTTTTCTGCGCACATTCATCATTCAGGTTCAAATGCCAGAGTATAAGTTGGTCTTGTGGATTCTAGTATTATTTCTAATATTACTTCATTCTGATATTATTTCGTGAATAAATCCGGAAAACGTGGAACGTCCACAGCCGCGGGCTAATTGCGTAGTGGCAAATTCGAGTCCGTAGCGAGCGAGATTCGCTTATATAATTACCGATGAAACGCGTCTTACGATTAAACGCATGCATATTCCCGCCCGGAATTGCGTATAATCGGCGGTATGAGTCACGTTCTTGATTTTTGTGCGTCTCGGGCGCTCGAAGGAACGGAGGAAATCTATTTCTGAAAAGCGTCAACACACCAATCGAATGTGCGCTTCACGCATGCTCCTCGTGGACAAACAGCTTCTTTGTCTTCAGCATCGCGCGTGAACCTTACTGCTGTCCACAGTCGCGACTTCAATGCCGATCCCTTCATCGTACGTGCAAAGAATTGATCGATTTGACGAATAATGGGTAGAGCAAAATTTCACGCAACTCCCGAGATTCGCTGTTGCAAACGCTTCTCCAATTCGCCATTTATAGAACTTCAACTTCGAATTTTTAATCGGATCATTTCCATTCGGCATCCTCATCTCCGGAACTTTACGCGAATTTTACGCATGTTTCATTACTTTGCGTTATCACAGTGCTCTGTAATTATCACGCAAGCGAGTCCGCTAAGTTCGTCGTCTACAGAAATAAAGCCTGCCACGCGCAATTCTTTATCGAAGGGTTTGCTTTATCATAGAAACATTTCGTAAAACTAGGTCAAGTAATATAAGCACTCTGACAGGCTATATCTACTTGACGATAATAGAAGATCTATGGAGGAACAACACAGAAGCATTATAATGTTTGCGAGGTGTCGTGAAAGATCGAATTCTAAGAAAGTCTGAAAGACCGGTATGGACAAGCGTAATTGGGAAAACGGTATCACTCGTCGTCATGATAATACCGAAGTGACACGGTGATCGTCAGTTATCGTCCCAATTGTCATCCGTAATATTTTTATCGGAAGCAATTAAGCAGTTAAATTGTCGTCACATGTCTGGGACGCCCGAGGAAATACGCGATATTATTATTATTATTTGCATGCACTCACGAAGTGTCTTTGTTATCTACGACAACAAGTGCGATGACGTAAGGCGAGACGATAAAAAAAATGTTTGGCTACACAGTTTGATCGGCGTGCAAGGTGTCTCAAAATGCGCGCTCGTGCATCACGTGGAGATTTTTAATCGATTTAAAATAAATCTGACCTCGACTCAGATATCAGAGCGGCAATAATCTCGTCATTATAATAGATTTAAAGTAAAGGATATTTGGCGATCGACGTCGAGGTTATTGATAAATAATAAAATCGCGTTCTTCTGTCGATTTCGAACGGGCTTTGTTTTAACAAAAATGCAAGTTAGACGCGTCACGGATATCATGAAATTTAACAGTACGTACGGCTCAATGATACAGACGAAGGTTTCTGAGTTTAAAAATTACCGTACGGTAGATAATTTTTAACGTCTATTTAAATTACAATAGTTTCCGTTATTCCTGCGATAAATCATTTAAGTCTTCGCCGAGAAAATCTGATGATGCGAGCTTAGGAAAATCAACTGGGAGATTATTATCGAGGAAACAAGAAATCCCAGTCTTACGAGTCTCATGATATGTGTTTATCCGTTCGATATCATCGCTTATTTGCAGATGGCTTACATAATCGCGAACGAGTCCTCTTGTAAAGAGGCATTCGCTACGTTTAAAGAACGTTATTCCTCTCCCGGGAAACAGAAATCACGCGCATAAATGTATGAATTTTACAAAAATCTGGTTCGAGAAAGAACTCGCCTCGAAACCGCCGAGTGCGTACGCGGTGCGTAGCAGCGTAGATTCGCGTTAAATCGCGAACGGGATCCTCGTATAGAGGAGAGAATGGGGATCAGCCTGTTCGAAACAGGAAGGAAGAAGAGAGATCGTTCGGCATTCCCCTCCATCGGCATTAATTTCACATCACGAGACCGTGATCACGCTTAAGTGTCTCAACTCAGAACGGTACATCTGATATCTGCGTACTGATGTCGCCCGACGTCTTAATTACATTTTCGATCGTTTGAACGAGCGATCGTCGAGCCGCATTTCGCGCTCTGATTGTTGTACGGCCTATGGAGAAACTCGAAAGCTGTTTTCACATTCCCACCGAGATTATCTCCGGATCTTGCGATCGTTATCGGATCGACTTATCGGCGATACCAATTAACGAGTGCTTCTATAAAACGACCGTTAATTTGCAGATTGTGCCTCATATCGCGCGAAATTTAAAACGCACGTGATAACGCGAACGGGTGCGTGCACGCCCCTCGGCTAGATTGGCTCGCGATAAATATATGTTGTATGTGTTTGATTTTTATTGGGGTTAAGCAGTTGATTAAACGGTTATTCGATCGTCTACCAAGGGACTTGTATAATGCGCCATACATTGTCTCTTTTATTTTGCGAACGCGTCGATTAACGTTTTTAACGGAGGACGCGAATCGCGCGTGCGAGATAAGTCGTTAATCATGGACATCCTCGAAGATCGATAACTACTATAAATTACCTTGTGTCTGTGCATCTTCAATATTTTTTATCATCTATGTAAACTTAATCTTTTTTGACTTCTCTCTTTCGCTCTCTCTCTCTTCCCCTTTCTCTGTCTCTAAGCTTAGGAGCAAGATTCGTGGGCGGAAATATAGTGAATATAGATCGAATTATTCAATGTTTTCGCGACAAAATGACGTCAATAGTTCTGACTACCGTCTTACAACTATAACACTGGTCGCATAATTGCGTTGTAATCGCGCTGTAACCTCGATTTGTGGCTATTTCAGTAACGCACTGAACCATGCATTTCCGGAGTCTCGGGCGAGACATTGTATCGCATTGTGTAAAGTGGCGAGTGGTTCACGGAGCAGTCGGCTTAAAAATTTGCATGATAAGTACGATGTCAACATCCTTGCAAATCAGGCCCGTCGTGGTCAATGCGTCGGAAACAGCATATCGCGCGTTGCTGAAATACATATTTCCAGCACACATATATGTTGCTTTGGTTGCACTTGCTATCCTTGACAGCGGGGAAAATAAATGTTATCTGCTGGTAGCTACGCAACGCACGAAATTAAAAGTAACGTCGATAAGCCGCGAATCAACAAACAAATTATTATGCCCGGATAGAAACCAGATAGTCTAATTAAAAACTCACAAGCAATAAGCAAAATATCTTTGTTTTTTAGCTTTATCTTTGCAAGCAACGCGAGAAACAACTATCGTGCTTCATGTTTCCAACTTAGACAATTTAATTCTGCGAATGAGTGAAAGCATACGAATCATCTCTTGGCAGTGATGCCTACTTGAGAGTGATCCTGGAATATAATAAAAACGTGTCAGATGGGACTTTTCACGCAAATTATGAAATTTCAAAAGAAAAATAACTTAATTGATAGCTGAGCTATGATAAGGCTAATCATTGAGATATATCAAGACATCAACCTCTAAGATTGATAATTGAAAAAAGCACGAACAAACAGGACGATTCATTTTTTCTTCTATATATATTTTCATTTGAAAACATTTAGATCAGGGTTCGATTAAAACATGTTTAGATTATTAATATTCTTATTTTATTTGACTTTAGTTGAATGTGTATGCCTGACTAATATTGTGGCCGAACATTTTAATAGAAAATGCCGATAATCCCAGGACCATCTGAGAGTTGCTGCCGTTAAAAAATCTCTCGATGTAAGTCTTATGATTCCATTATTACCACCGCAATGGACTTATCACGTGATTTTATTATCGACGCTATATATTTCCGCAGGAGACGCTTAATTAGCGTCAACGGTCGTGTTTTCTTACTGTAATAAAAGAACGACGGCAACGTATCGCGACGTGTATAATAAGTGAAAACTAATCGGGGCTACCATATAAAGCAAACCGTAAGGAAAAAAAATAAAAATTTCTAATGACCATTTTTAACGATACTGCCGCTGTTCCTCAGATATCGACAACAATGATAAAGTTTTTAATGTTAATCGTTGTTATTCACGCACTATAAACAATCATTTTGACGCAAATGGTACATAACGGAGTGGTGTGCCTATAAATCATATATTTGTCAAGTAGATAAGGCACGTTGTCAGACGACTAATGAGTTTATAAATGAAGGGTTACCGCCCGCTAATAGGCCGTTATATCTCATACAATAAACATATGTGTAAATCACACCCTCTTTTGCACGTTGTAAATATTCAGCAGAGTTGAATTCGCCAAACGAAACTGTTTGTCAGTGGCTTCAGAATGGTCTTCAGATTTGTGTTTCCTGTGCAAAAATTTTTATTAATCATCCGTACGCTTTACCGTACTTGACGCGTCTCAGTAAGCAGAAACACCTGTCAAATCGCGAAGCACAATTTAATCAAAAATCCATCTTCTATAATACACCTTGATTATTGATAAGATGCAAGTTAATGTCGACAATTACCGAATTTGTAAGATTACTCTTAGACAATTAATACAAACACGTAATAAAATAAACGGTAAGTTACGATACACGGGATGTCTCGCAAATGAGAAATATATTGTGGAAAAAATCGATTTTTCGCGAAGGAGAAATTGTGTCTCAAAAGTGACGTCATTGTTACCTCACGTAAAAATGAAAAAAAAAAACACCAGTCTCGCCGTCATCACATGCAGAAACAAAGAAGGAGCTCCTTCGCGTTCTGCACACGCGACCACCACAATTCGCAGCCGAGCTAGCGTACTTTAGAACAGAGAGAAAAACAAGCGTTGCACGTGGTCTGCGAGTGCTCCGCGTGCCTTCCTCTTCCTACCCCTCGTTCACTTTCCCTACTACCTTGCCAAAGTGCGCCGGCCTGTCACGGTATAAAAACGAACGCGCGCCGACGCGACGAGCTAGTGCGTCTCGCGCGATCCGTGAGAGGTGGATCAGCGAATTGTGTCTCTCATATTTTCTCCAAAAACTTCGCTGCAATTTCTCTCCGCGAAGCTGTAGAATTCGCGCTGAGAACAATATTGCGAGCAATTATAGCGTTCTGATTTTTTCATCGTCAGCGGCAGCACTCAATAGTACGCGGGAGTGTGAGACTTGTTTTGACTCTTGAGTGAAGAAAAGTGATTTTGAAAAATATATCCATTCTAATTTTGAACTGATTATGCCGGTGGAGTTGGAACCCATGGCGCCTATAGCTCCTACGTCCTACAATGGGTAGGCGATTTTAATATTTACAAGTTTGTTTTCAATAATTAACTTTTCGCGCTTCGTTCCGTAAGAGGATAGCGCGAGCGATTTCGATATTTATTGGAAGAAGTGGGGAATTTGTTGTAAAAATTTAATATACCTTTTAATTTGTGAAAAACGCTCACGTTCGATTTATTATTTAAAAATGCCACGTTCAATCGAGGCTTTAAATTTATTTGAGAGAATTTATTTGAAAATTCGCTTTCTTCGTACTTTTAATGAAAACACCGCTGATTCTGCGGTTGTCACACCTTCCTTTCTTCGCAACGCTTATGTCCTATCCGCGTGGGTCTTGAATGACCCGATAAAGAGAGAGGAAGACAGAGATTGAAACAGCTGATCCGCGCAACTGACAGGTTTCTCTGAGCCAAGCAGGCTGACGCTAATGTCACTTCCGCCGATTTTAGCGTTGGCATTAAAACCACGTCTTGCGCGACTCCAGTAAAGGGAGAATGCGTCACCGTTGATTAATCGAATGTTAATTACAGCATCCTCCCACTGACAGCGATCATTTATAGCGTAGTTTTCCTGTACACCGCTGCGCGAAAAGAGCCACTTTCTAAATTTTCTTGTTAATCTATCTGGAGTTAAATATAGAATACACGTAGATATCTCTCTCCCTCTCTCTCTCTCTTTCCGTTATACCGATATATATACGTTATACTGACACTACGCGTGAAACTACATTCAATGTGATTACACATGATCCATGTTATCATAATACAATGTTGACTCAAGATGTTGACTTGAATTTAAGATAGATTCTCCCAGGATTATCAAAGGAAATAAACCAAGTAGTCAGTTCACCGCATATGTTGAGAAAATTAACTATGAGAAACTTAACTATACAACTGTCACTAATTTTGTGCGAATGATCCCGATTTATTACGCTCGTACGCAGAGAAAAAGATTTCTTTTAATTTATTATAGTTTGTTTGACTTGGATTTATTTGTAAGCAACATAATTTAATATAGAATATTATTTTGTTTGAATGAAAATATTGTCTCACTAGAGTAAATTATATATTGTTTGATAAAAAAAACAATAATATTTGGTTATCAATAAAAAAAATTTATCTCATTATATAAATACATATATTGTTCCATTGAAACATAAAAAGAAATACTTTAATATTTTTCTAACATATTTTTTTTACATAGTGTTACTTCTTTCAAATAATTTACCGCTTGTGACAACCATTGTAATATGTTTATATGATGAAAATACAAAAGAAATATGACTTTATTCGACGTAAAGATATTGTTCGAGAAAACCAAAACAATTCCGTTTGTTGAATTACATATACATTTACTTGCTCCGTTCCAAGATACAAATTTGTTTCAATTAAAGAAATTTCATGAAATCCAAAGAAATCTTTTCATCCGTATACAAATTACTGTCCGACCAACGTCTCTAAGACGTCGATTACGGATTGCAGGGAGAAGAAGATGAACAAGCTGTGCCGGCAGCTCTCGATCGAGAGCCCCAGCGTAACCGGAAGTCGGGAGTGCGTGTTCAGTTTCGATGTGCCCGTTCCGGACGTGCCGGCGCACGGTGCCCGCATCAGGGTGATGTGCGCCGGGGCATGTTACCACCCTCGACGTTCATCGAGTTTGAACAGTCTGACGTCGGTGTCGAGCGGCAGCAGTCTGGTCACTGAGGTGTCCATGGAGAGCGACTATCCAGTGTCACTGCCGCATCATGGGGTGCGCGATGCCGCCCTGTTCCCCGGCTACGAGGTCGCCGGTGTGATCGAGTCGTTCGGCACTGAAGTGGCCGAGGACTGCGAGCTCGCAGTGGGCGATCGTGTGATCCTCTACCCGTACGATGGTATCCCTAACGGCTACGTCGAGTACCTGGTGGTGCACGATCTCAAATACCTGATCAAGATACCGGACAGCATGTCGCTCAGCGTAGCGGCTATGCTACCGGCAGGCGCGCTTCTAGCGATGAACACCGTCTTCGCCGCGCACGAGCACGTGCAGGTATAATTTAATTGCGATTACCTTCGCAAATCGGATTGAAATCGTGATCGGTGGCCTATTGTTGAGTATCTAAGCGATCGGAATAAAACGTCGACGCTGTGAAATAGGTCCAGGTGAAGCGATTAAGCGGTGAAATGTTGCAGGCGTTGCTGAAGGAGAGAGGTGAGAAAAGCGTATGCAAGATCCTGATAGTTGGCACAGGCGGCCTCGCTTTGTGGGCGCTCAGGATCGCGTCGTATCATTTCAGCAACATGAGGGATAGGGTCACCACTACGGTAGCCAGTCTTAAGGACGACGGTCTTCAAATAGCCCAGGAGTTCCAACGGTAAGCTTCATGATCGGTTTCATTAAATCGTTACGTGGCAAGGTAGAACGATTATTAGTTCGGTTGATTATCTCGGCCAATTAATCGGCATGATTATGAGAAATTGTAATCAATCGATTGGGCTTGCGAGAAATGCGAATTCTCACGTTGACAATCTTATCTGTTATTAATCGAATGATTTATATATCAAGAAAAAAAATCAAACATCGCGACTTTGCTGGAAGCCGTCCATTTATTTTTGCCAACATGAATACGTTTTTTTCCTCACTATTGGCTCTTCTCCGCACATAAAGAAAACTGTATGACTGTTATTCGTATATATGTATGTTATTCAGACGCAGTGCAAGTTTCATTGAATTCTTATCAAACTCATTTCACCTTACAACTTTCTTTAAAGCGGAATGACTTTTGATCCGGGTTCTGAATTACTGTCAAACGTTTGCTGTCACTTTTTAAATGTAATGTAGATCAATTTGTAATGTTTCCATAATTTTTTCATTATTTCGATGGGCAATTATTTATGGGCAATGTATCTTTAAAATCCGACTGAATACTTACCTTGAGAGAATTTAAGACTCTCAGAGAAAAGTGTTCCCAAGTCTAAGGCTCATGTCTTAAGAACCTGTTCGTGCGCTTGTCACTTCATCCGATTTATCCAGCAACAGTCGGCACGTCGGTTACAGGGTGAACGTGGTGCAGTGGAGCGAAGACCTGTACGAGAAGCAGCTGATCGAGCGCACGATGGACGCCTGCCAGGGCCAGGTAGACGTGGTGATCGACTTCGGCACGACCTCGCGCAACCTCCACCGCAGCATGCAGTGCCTCAGCAAGGGCGGCGTGGTGTTCGTGATCAAGGAGGTGGCCGACCGTCTGCTGCCAAAGTTCAGCCGACGAGCGGAAGAGAGGCAGCAGTCCATCAAGCCGGTCGAGCCGGGCACCCTCGAGCAGCTGCGTGAGCTCGTGCAGCTGGTCGGCTCTGGCGAGATCGAGCCGCCCCCCCACACCGTCTACCCGGCCGAGGAAGCGCTCGACGTCGTGCACAAACTCTGCCACTCGGAGATCCAGGGTCGCGCGATCCTTCGCTTTTACCCCGCGGATTAAAGATCCCACCGCTAAGATTGCTTTCGTGGATCGGCGGACGAGAGGCAGATTCGACGACGACGATGATGACGACGACATTGATGACGACGCCACGATCACCGGGAAAAGTAGTCGACGAGACGGCGATCCGGTTATTGCGAATTGTACGGTTATCATGATCAACGTGTGCGTTTCCGGAGTCTCGAGATGAAATGTAGCAACTCCGTCGGAGTTGAGCTATCGCGGGCGATAAGTAGCTGTTTCCTACCGATAGCTGGAGCTTAAACTAGACGTGGTGAGATGACGACGTACCGCGCGGCACGACAGCTCGCGGGTACGGAAGGAGGAGGAGGAATAGTTAGCGGGAGGACTTTTCGCAGGATGACATTCGCTCGTTTCGACACAACGTCGTTCCCTATCACTTGAAATCGCATGAAATGACGACAATCCTGAAGAACGTCTCGTCCTTGAAGGAAAGTCGCGTACTGACAGCAGTCTTTCCGGGAAATCTTTTTTTTTTTCTTGAAGCCGCGCCGAATTTGTGAACACAGAACGAAATAGGAAGGTTTTCTCGCTTATCGCCTTGCAATTTTTGTTTGGAGTAACGATCAGACCTTGTAAATGCGCGGGAGTAATCACACGTATATGGAACGTGCGTCACGAGAGAGCGAAAGAAGGAGAGAAAGAAAGAGAAATGAAAGAGATGCTCTTAGATAACTGTAACGAGAAAATAACATTATTGCCAATGACACCTCTCTTTATCTTCCATGAACGGATGTGTAATAATTGCTTAACGCGGAACAAAGTCGAGAATAAGCGACGATTTACAGCGTGTGGACGTGAATGGATAAAACTCTGTTGATGTAAGCGAGGAGTATGTACAGTACTCTGTTTTCGTGTTATGTTCTCTCGAACGAAAACCACTGAACGGAGGGAACACATTTGCGCAAAGCAATACGGTTATTGCTCGACCTTTCGATGTCCCTTCGACTTACGCGCGAAGCTTCGGCGCTGAAATTGAATGACGCGCATGCGATGTTAAGTTCGACTCTTCGGCCGGTGCAGTATGACCTCCGCAAATCACGGAATAATGGCAACGGCGAATAGTCGTATTAACTGTGACGTTTCAGTGGTTAGAGTAATATAGCCAATACGAGTATTTGAAGTCGTCGCGGTACTTAGGAACGATAGGAGGGACAGGTTCGAAACGACTTCCAATAATCGTGTGCGTTGGCTGTACTATTTTAATATGTTGTAATTAACGACTATTTAAAATTGCCGCTACCCAGCTAAGCAGCAACGGCACGAGAAGGAGTTAAAAAAGGATATTTTTGCTTAAAACGGATAAACGAACGTTGAGATTTTGAGATTTTTCTAACAAAAAACGTCCCATTGGCATCGCTAAGGGGATGATTAACGATTTTATCTCTCGTCGCGCATTTGAGAATTGCGAGTGTGAAGACTCGAATCTACCCGGATAATCACAAATCTTGTACAACAAATATGTGCTGTGTGTGTAACATGTAACTATATCGCGTCTTGTCGAACCCCTCGGTGGGAGGCTCGGTAAATTCCGAACACGCGGCGAGAATATACAGACGTTTCTCACGTAAAACCGACACAGACGGAGAATTTTAGGATGAAAGAATGGCTCACGCCGAGAAACACAATGAGAATGTGAGCCAGCGACCTCGTTGAACGCGCATCATTCATCCAATTAAACGGTATTTCCTCGCCGTATTAACGGTATTCGCCGCCACTCATCTCAATTATCGGGGGACGTCGCTCCCAACAATCGCAGTAACCCGACGATGTGTCTTGCAGTCATTCGAGATACGTGGAATCACGTCGACTATCCTTGTCGCGAGCGACGTTTTACGACGGTAATCAGACACCAGTTGAGTGTTGCTGACGAAACGCTGCAATTTACTGGAGCCCGAGCAAGTCCGATATTTCTCAGTACACTTTTAATTCATACGCGCAGCGGACACCGCAACGTCAGATCAAACGTGTATCCAGTGTCAATTCGGAAGTAAAATCGAATGCCTGCGAGCCTAGAATAAGTTTTCCGTTTAAGGTAAGGATGTCGAGCCATAGTGAATATCCGATTTGTATCGTAAGACGTGAGATATCGTTGCTCAGTAGTAAAGGTGTGATCACCCGTGTAAATTAAAATTAATTTACATTAATCGACCTGGCGCTGAAACGCGGTAGGCGACGTCGTCCACCAAACTGAGGACGCAACCGGTAAGATGCAAAGGAACTTATCTGCAAGATGCATGGTTTTGCAATTTTTGAAAATGAGATATGGTCACTGTGCCTTTGTAAGTGGTTCTTCTTTGGTTTTGACGTCTGGTAAACACGATCGAGGTGAAACTCTTTGTAATGTATCTCCCAGTCGGTGGGCACATTTCCTCGCGCAGAAGCGCTGAGAAAGCAACGTTTCTTCGCGGATCCTCCAGGACAACCGAGTCTTCAATCGAATGCAAGCGTGGACCAGTTTTTCGTTTGAATATTCCGTCAGTCGTTCCAGATTCAGATATAATCGTCTAATCGCGTGCAATGATACGTCACCTTACGGTATCGCACGGATATTCGCGTGAAACGTATGTAGGATTCCACCCGATATTGCGGGGGGTTGTATTTAAATCGTAGATGCATCGTAGCCCAGGATCGCGATTCTAATTTACTCGAATCGCGTTTTCGAGGTCGGAAGAAACAGGCGATCAGCGATCTTAGACATTAATCGGACACGTGGATATCCGACGGCGCTTAATCATTAACCGGCATGATAGGAGCATAACGCGCAATAAAATTAATTTGATTGAGCGTATATACTCGCGTCCGAGAGGCATCTCTCGTCGATTGTCGTTATATCCCTTAGATCAGTATTCACATTTTCGTTTAACGTAAGTTTAGCGTAAGTTTCTTCGTGTAAGCACACGGCGAGTCGCTGTGTATTTCGAAAGACTGTTTTGTTTATTTAAGCGATATATACCTTCTTATTTTGTATCGTACGTTTAGGCGCTTAGCGCACGCCGTCATTGTACTTATTACTGTTGATTGTAACGATAAACGCATTATATACGGTGATAATATAGCCGAGACGTTCTTTTTTTCTTTTGTAATAACGTGTGTTTCATTTCTCTCGAGCAGTTTTCCTGTAGCGGTAAATATATATCTCAATTTATATCGAATGTTTCGGTATTCTTCTGATATTATATTTACAAATTAAATAATTAATGACTACGAATGTCGGTGATTCAAAAGAGACGGTAATCGACATATCGTGTTCCTTATTAATAATCGCAATGTTTCATTCATTAGGATGCTACTAATCTTAGCAACTCACTTTGGGATAATGTGGAACATGATAAGAGGCATGAAAGGTTCAAAGATGACTTTGCGAGCTGATTCAAGTTTTATTGATCCCGTAACAGACTCGTGGCATCAAAATGGTGTGATATGAATATTTTTTCTTAAATATTAAATATACTAAATGAGGGAGTTCTCAAAGATCATTGGTGGAAATATTTAAATGGTTCCTTATGAAACCAAAAGAACACTCGTGTCAAATCGGACAAGTGATTGACTGATTGAAGTTCTGTATATAATACTTTTATTAATATCTTCACGGAGTGAATATTCATAATTTTTAAATAGCATATAATTTATCGGAGATTGTAATACTATGTACAAATATATATTCGAAATTATAACAGCAAATTTGATAAAAAGATTAGCATAATTGTGTAAAGGGAGGTAGGAGGTGAAGTGTATGCGAGTAGAAAAATCGATCGTTAATGTATATATACGTTTGATAGGTACGCCGCATACATCACTCTTTGTGACAAAAATGTTCCATCAGAACTTTATCTTGTTAGGCAAGAATATGCGTTATTGTTGTTATTGCGTTATCGCTGTGCTATAATATCGATTACTGACTTCGTACAGTTGAAAATAACGACAATCACAGAGGAAACAGTTTGCACCGGTAAAACACTATGTACATTTATACACACAAGTAACAATTGGGTAACATAAATATGTATGTGTAAAAACTTTAAAAAGTATATAAAATATCAAGTATGTACAAATCTAAGTACTAAAAAGGGAATTAAGAAAGCTATCTTCAAATACTAGCATTGATACTTCATTATAACCTTGTAAAAGTTTCAGTTTAATAATCTTAAATAGATAAAAACACCAGATGAATTTGACCGGAGAAATCTGCGCGCGATTCCTCAATGATACAAGCGCTCTACTAATAAATGATCTTCAAATGGGCTTGCAATACTATATATAAATGTAAACGCGTGCGCCTCGGCCTAATTTCATCGTTATGACTTCGGTTTAACTTTAGAATGTAAGTAATTCCGTGGAACATACCCCTGCTTACCGTCACGATTCTCTACGAGCCACCATTCGTCGTTTCCTTTCTCGTCGTGCGGTCTAAGCAGTCTCAGAGCTTGGCCATTCATAATGGACAACGTGCCCGGTATATTCGCAGCGAAATCGTACATCGCGTAGTAAAACTGAAAAGTCAAACGAAGCGCATTAATAGAAAATATTATTCAGAGCGGAGGACGCGAAATATGAAGATACTAACCTCGCTGTTTATATTCTGATACACTTGAACCCTCGGTGTTTCTGGGATGTTACTGTAAGTGCGACTCACTCTCGGTTCTTTATTCATATCTAACGAAAGCAAATCCTGCAGATGCGACTGAGACGCCTTCCTGACCTCCTTCTCCGGAGAATCCAACGACATCAGATTCGGAGGGCTCTTCCTAGTCGCAGCGACGTTCGTCGCCGCAGCGGAATCGCGAGGTGGACTCTGCTGGGCCGGTTTCAGTTTCTGCGACGGCAGAAATCCTTGAGTGATCCCGGTGTCGACGTACCATTTCGCGGGGTCTCCCATCGGATCCTGCTTCTTTATGGCGGCGACCAAAGTGCCCCTCGCAGCGCCCACGTCTAACGCGGACGTACTGGCAACGTCCTCGACCACTATGTACAACTTATCGGCAGCGTATTTTTCTCTGAGCCGGATCCTCTGCTTCTCGGACTGCATGCAAAGTTGAGCCTGGCCTTCCTCGTCCACTCGAGGATTCGTACCGGCAAATGCGAAACGTGTTATTTGATTCCATACCAAGTTATGATTCACGAGGAACGATTCCAGCACGTCTTGCGTCGACAAGTGCGGCGACGCCTGCAAAGAACGGAGAATTCTTCTTCGTTATTTATGAACATTGTCGTGACGAAAGATACGTCCGTGAACTTTGTCGGTTTACCTCGCAGAGAGTCAGATATTGCTTGGTAATCCTCCCGCTTAGCAACTTCCGAGCTCCAGCGAAGGCACTTATGCAACTAACTAGAATGTTTGCCGCCGAGTCCAACAATATAGGCAATTCCTCCAGCAATTGCTGATTCAGCGCCTCGTAATTACTCTTGGCGGTAAATAATTCCTCTTGTACCTGAAGCGAATAAAGCGAATCGTTAATGAAGAGGGGAAACGTCGGAGGGAACTGCACGCTAATCGATCGTGACGGTGTAACAATTACAATTTTTGATTCTTTATATTTCTCACTCTTAGAAATAGCAGCGTCGTAATCCAACAACTTATCGTGCCTCTTCGATATCAGAACCGCCGGTCCTTCTAACAAAGTCGCTAGCAAATGCAGCGGCGCGTTGACTCTCTTCTCGATGCATGATTTAAAATCTGGCATGTACTGCGACCAAATGGTGGACCTTATCTCTTGAAATCTTTTCACGTCGGAAGTGGTTCCTTGATAATAGTGACCTAAAAATTCGGCTATCACGTCACCAGACATAGCCTCCTCGTTCAAATGCACCGTGCATTGTTCGACGTCTTTCGCCAACTGCCACGTGCACTTCTCAATAGATCTAAATTGCTTTTCTAGCTCCTCGAACTGAACGTCGCACGCCACATTCGTCAGTCCCAGGCTCGCTGATAATCTCGTGCTCAGTCTTGTAGACATCTTCGCTACAGAATGCATGCTTAATTTCGACATTTTGCCGATTAGCGTGTTATCATTGTCCAAATATTTGGATACGATATCTTTCCTACGTTTGTACTCGTTAATGTAGCTAGCCACGTTCGTCATGGCCTTCCACGCATCTTCTGTAGTTGCTTTATCGAGATGATTGTCCTCCGTGCACTGTTATAAATAGCAACCCGTTATAAACCATCAGTTACGTAGCTAACATAATCGCTTACCTTTATTAATTCGTATAATATGAGAGGATATTTCAAGATTCTTTGAACCGGTTTTATCAGGATGGAGCTCATATCGAAGCAAGCGATCTGATGGCGCAATGCTTCAATACCCTTGTTAAATATCCTCATAATTTCCTCATTATTTTCATACTAAAATATATAATTAAATGTGAGATTCGATTATATGTAATTTTAAATTTTCTAAATAATGAAGATGTTTGGTCAACTGAAAACACCCGGATACCTTTTTCAGCAAAGTTAACGACGCTTCGTGGTTGCCGCAATACTTGACGTAAACAGTTTTCAGTTTCTCGGCCATTTTCACGAAACAAGGTCCGATCATCTGCAAGCTCTCATCGCGACCTTTCATCGCTCTCAAGATCATATCCAGTAATTCCTCGGCAATGTGAATAACTTCCAAGATATTGCCGAATAACGTGGAGACGTCGATCCCTTTCGACGTAAGAGAATTCGGATCGTACAAGTTAAATGTTTCGTACGTCAGCTTTAAATCGCGAACGTACTCTTTTTCCGTTATAACCAGTTCCGAGATCACGTTTTGTCGTTGGTCGGCACGCTTTTCTCTTATATCAATCGCACCGTCGGTCACGGATTCGTTTCTTTCACTTCCTCCCTGCACGGAAGGTTCTGCGTTCGCCGCAGCATCCTTCTGCAGCGGCACTCTGCCTGGAGCCGGAGCTGGCGGTGCTGGTCTGTGTGGTTGCGACATTCTCTTTGGCTTTTGTTCCTCACTCGTCGTAACATTCTCTTCTTTATGTCTAATCACCACGAAGTCCTCCAATCCCTCCGTTGATTCTGGCAGCTGGCTCGAAGAATGATCCAACGCCGAGCTTAGATATTCTCTCGGGCACAAGCCGACCAGGCCGCTTTTATTCTTCACATTCACCCAATCCTCGTTCGCCGTGTCCACTACGGTAACGACATCGCCCTCGTGAACGCTCAAATCACCGTCCATTTGTGCGTCGAAGGTGTACAATACTTTCACAGTAACGCCCGGCTCCAGGGCGTGCTTCTTCGCCGGAATCGCATCGACTTCGGGCTGAGCCTGAATATTCTCAGCTTCCACACAATCGACTATAATGTTGACATAAGACGATGGAAAGATGCCCTTAGTGGTGTCGATCATGCCCTCCATCCACTCGGAATCGATGTGTCTGGTGAGATGCACCACTTCACCCGCTCCGAAACTCAGCTCATTTGGAAACTGTGCGTTAAATGGATACAACGTAATGGCATACGGTTTAACGTCGACGGACTTGGGGTGAGTGTCACATTGTGTGTCTGCCGTGCTGCTGGTGGATGCCAAAGCTTCCGGGAATAAATCAAAGTAATTTGGAGCAGGTTCCTCAGGTATGGGTGGAGTCACGGAAGTGGCTTCACCGAGATTGCTGTAAACTGCGCTACTGTATGATGTGGGCCATGTTAAGTTATTTCTCGTTGTGCTCATTTCCACTTGACCGGTGCTATCTTCATCCACATCTGTGTAAGATATAAATCCTTCCGGAAATGTGCCTTCCTTTCCATTTTCTGTTATTCCACGACACCAGCCGTCATCCAAGATCTCTGTGACAGTGACCACTTCTCCTGCAATTAAGTCTAATTCTTCTTCAAGTTGTGCTTTCAGCGTTGTGTTTACCTTAGCTTTCCTTCTTATTGATTTTTTCCTTGATGT
Source organism: Dinoponera quadriceps (assembly GCF_001313825.1). Lineage (NCBI taxonomy): Eukaryota > Metazoa > Arthropoda > Insecta > Hymenoptera > Formicidae > Dinoponera > Dinoponera quadriceps. Next base: position 203,179 of record NW_014557093.1, on the reverse strand, counting down.
TTTCTACACCCACAGTAATATTTTTTTATTATTTCATCATCTTTATTAAGTATTTCCTTCTAATGACACTTTATAAATGTATATAGATAAGATGCAAGTGACTCAACCTTTATCAGTATTGTATCGAGTTCCCATGTATGCGTTGTAGGAAAAATTCCAGTATTGGAACTTGTTCTGCCCATGCACCATCCTGAGCCTATGTCTCTAGTTCCAATTATGAGGTCCCCTAATAAAATTCATAATTCAAATAATTATTTGAAAATTATGATTAATAATTAATATATAGAGATTGTTCTTTGACCATTTCACTATTTCAGAGCCAATACTTATTGATTCTTTCTCAGAAAATTCACGACTCGGTGTAAACAATTATGTAACGTGTCTAGTGATAAGCCTACCTTGTGCAAAGGACAAGTCTCCTGTTTCTTGCCCAGGAAAGCCAGCGATAGCTACAAACAGTCTTTCTGCTTGACTAAACTCTGGAATTTCCACTTTATGCAGATGACTTAAGGGGAACTTGCCAACCCTGTCTTGAGATTGACCCGAGCACCAATGTTTGTCCACTATCTCGTATATCTAAGACGAAAATGACGAGATTGTCACCGGATTGTTTACATTCAATAGGTTATGTATCAGACGTTCACGGCAGACAGCCCGTACCAGGAAGTAATGTCCTTTGGAGAGACTCAGCTCTCCGTCGACGGTCGTGAAGAAATCGTGCAATACCCTCGCCAACGTCCCCGGCTCCATCTCCACGAAGCAGCCGCAATCGCCGTTCTCGCGACACTGAGCTTGTCGGAAGCGGACTAGGCTGACAAATGATACTGCTCCGATAAAGTGGTTGTCACGTGGCATACGAGCTTACGTGTGGCAGTGTGCGAGCATCACTGAGCCTCGCACAATCAGTATTATCATCGTCGCAGTAAAAAATATCCCTGTGCCGCGACGAATGAATGAGATTATTGATTTTTTCGCACTCTCAATGCGTCCTAGCAAGCGTTATATGCGTGTGGCAGCGTTATATAATGTGTCAGGCTATTAATATCGTTTCACTCGAGTTACATACGTCAATATGTATCAAATATGTTAAGATATAAGATGGTTCGATGCTTATTAGAACGGATGGAGTTTAATTGATTCACACATTCATTAGATGATCACGTTAGAAAATTTCAACATATTTAAATATAATGGCCTATATTCTGAACTCACTTTTTATCGATAAATACTCCTAAAAGTAGTGTAGAAACTATCTGATTGACTAAAAAGCCGCATTTAAGGCATTTTTATCAATGCAAGTGAACTCAGAATATGGATCAATGCGTGGAAAATATACCTGGATGTTTCTTTGGAAATATTCATACATTTCTCACGAAATGCTACTTTTTATAAGCATATATTTTCCACACAAATTAAGATTTAAAGGGGTAATGCACAATAACATGTACTGTTCTAAAAAATTTAAGATAATCACGCAATCTTATAAATTTTTCAATAATATATCATGCGTGGAACCTTGTGCGCCTCGCCCAGTATCGCTTCGTATGTGTTGGATGCTCTTCACACCGTCGTTACAGAATCAGCTGATCAGTGAAATACCGCGCAATCGTTGTGCGTTTTACATAATTGAGTGAGAAATATATCTAATGTATATATATGTATGCGTTAAAGTTGTGCTAGTTGGTGATACATAAGATTGTATCGTGTGAGAAAAAGAATATCGTGTAGTTCTAACTTACATATTTACTTTGTTAGAGAAGAGGTTAGAGCGGCCAACATAACCTTACGCGGGTGAACTATTCCAGAGGATGACACGGTCAATGACAGTGTAATTTCGCATCGCCCGCAATTTGTTCATACGCATCTATCGTTAATTTTGTTTACGTAGTATCAAATGTTAGTATTAAATGTTAATCTGTCGAGAATAATAATCATGTCGAGTAATGAGACACATTCGTAGGAGAGGTTAGGTTCTCTGTATACAAAAGATAGAATGACGTTAATAGCGAATATTTTGTACGATTTGCCCAAGTAGTCACGATAAATTAAACACATTCAACTTAAATTCAACGATAATTCAACAAATTCAAGTCTACTTCTATTTAACAAGACTTGCAAGATGCATTGTGTACGTAGAATTCTAAATGTTACATATCAGAATTCACAAATATGCAATAAAGTGAACAATGTGAACAGAATATGTGAAAGACTAAGAGTATTGCGACAAAATACCGCTTATCGTTTTAATCACGATTCTAAGGAAGAGAGCGCAGAGAGCGAAGAGAAGCAGAATGAATACACAGAGCTTTCCAACCGTTACATAGGTACTGCAGCTGGGCACAGGATATTTGTTTTGCAACCTTACATAAAATGGGGCAGAGACAAGAAGAGAAACACTACACCGGAGCTACAAATGGCCGAAGCTGTGGCGCTCATAAATACTCTACCGTATTGGTGCGTAGTTGGATGCAAGTACGCACCGCTGCTCACTTTGGAGAAGAAAGCTTTGCTCGGTACCGGTGCGATAGATAACCTGAAGCGGGATATACACAAGTGTGATAACCCCTCGGCGATATTCATCAGTACTAATCAGTTGAAATTCGTCCAGATGGTTCAATTGGAAAAGATTTTCGGCTTACCGATATATGATCGTTACTCCATAGTTATTCATATATTCCGCCAGCATGCAAAGAGCCCAGAGGCGAAGGTGCAGGTAGCCCTAGCGGAAATACCGTACATCCGGAAAAAGATGTTGGAAACATCCATAGGCAGCAGTGGCAAGGCTAATATAACGGATAAGATAAAGCTGATGCTTAACAATAGGGAGAGGAAATTGAAGAATGACCTGAGCAAGTTACAACAGCATCGTCAACTTACCAGGAAAAGTCGTCAGAAGACTAATATGCCCACGGTCGCTGTGGTCGGCTACACGAACTCTGGTAAGACTTCCTTGATAAAGGCATTGACGGACGACCAATCCCTGCAGCCTGAAAACAAATTGTTCGCGACTCTTGATACGACCGCACATCGAGGTATGTTACTCAATAAATTGAAAGTAATCTACATGGATACTATCGGATTCATTCAAGACGTGCCGGAAACCCTGATCGAACCGTTCATAGTGACTCTGGAGGATGCCATAATCGCTGTACGTCGAGTATTATCATTACCGTCATTTTCTTTTTCCTTTCTTTCATGACGATGTCTGATCATTTACGGGTTCTCTTTCCCAGGATGTGATCATTCACATATACGACGTCAGTCACCCTGATATGACGGCGCAGTATGAGCATGTTCAAAATACGATAAAACCCATGATAGGCGAGAATCGTCTGGTGATCGACGTCGCCAATAAATGCGATCTAGTTGAGAGCGATTGCATACCCAAGGATGCGATCGCCGTCTCTGCTACGAAGTTAACAGGTGCGAGTAAAATATTCTATCAGCCGCTCACGTAAATCGAGCGGGCGAGATTGACGGTGTTAGTTTGAGTAGGATAAATATGATGTTTAAGATCGTGAATATTTGCAGGAATCGATCTGTTGCGTTTGGAGATAGAAAAGGTCGTGCTGGGCACTGTCGGATTATTACGCACACGTGTAAGGGTGGAGAATGGCAGTGTTGCAGCCAGCTGGCTGTACAAATGGACAACGGTTATGAATGCCATACCAGACCCAAATAATGCTCAATACTTAATTATGGACGTACTCGCTACTTCACGCGATATTCAACAGTTCAAGCAATTTTTAAGACAATAAAATTATTTATACCACAGTTTATGCGCAACGATCCCTTCCCAGATAGACATATTTTGGTGTATTGTCTGCATCGTGACTAACGTAGTAAGTACGTTAAGATGCATCTTCATACAAGAAGCATTTTGTTAGTATATAGGATAAAAGACAATAACCATTGCCATCTTGAATATTTCTTAAACTAAGTGAGATCATGTGATCGGATTATCATCTGACGCCGTCAAAATTACGACAATATTCTGATGCCGTAAATATTATTGCTTATTTTGTCCGAAAGAAAACGCAATTAATTTGGAATTATTATAGTAAGAAGTCAATACTTCGATTAAAATTATGACATAATAAATAAGTATTTCTTAAAACAACAATATTTTAAACGTGTGTTGCTGCAATGAAATCACAAAGCATATATTAAATGTGTGCATATTAAGCATTTCTGTTTATTTAGGTTGATATTTATTTAATCTTTAATAAGAAGCATTGAAGTTATATTTTATATAGTTTGCAACAATGGTAATAATCGCACGTAGATATTTTATTTTTTTTCCTTCGATTGGTATAATTTTTACTTTGTGATAAAAAGGGACAAATCACTCATAATCGTTACTATAAATTGGGGAACTGTATTATTGTAATTTATAGAAAACATTTCGCAACGTATATTGATAAGTTATCGCGAATATTTTTTGTCAGAGTAAATCACAGAGATTGTACTAAAAGATACTAAGAACGTAATTCCGGCGCAGCGTGCTGCCAAGAAGTCGTTGCTTTTTACGAGTCAGCCTGTACACGTGCTCAGCACGTGTTTTCGTACAGCCGCTTCTGAATGGTAGATACACGGGACACGACTCGAGATTTCGACTGAGACATTTCGTCACGGTTGTTAGCAAAATTAAAGGCTTTATTACACTTAGCTACGAGTACAGCGAGTTTACGAGGTTCGTTGTAAGGATGATGCTAAAGCTAAGCTTGTCATTTGTACTTCGCATCCACGTGCATGACCTTGGTGAAACCTAGCGAAATAGTGACTGCTTCTTGGCAAAAAAGGTGATAAAAAGTGAATTTTTTTGGGACTTGTCGAGAAACAGTGACAAAAGATGACTTAATGACAAAAAGTGATTGAATGATAGCGTTGGATTCGAGGAACATATAACGCTATTCCAATATCCGCCACGCCAGTCGCAAATATACGAAGCGAAGAATGTCGAGCCGCATGCACACCGAGCGACAGATACGAAAGAGAGCCAAAGCTCTCGAAAGCGCGCGGCCTAAAATTTGGTGAACGATTCTAGATCGCCGCTCGACGAGAGAAAGAGGTGGCCGTCGGGATGTTTAGTTATCGCGATCGTTTTATTAAGAGTTCCGTTTGTTTGCCTTATCTTTCTCCGCACGCGCGTATGACAGCGGCCATCCACCGCGAGGAACTTGGCAGCGAGGGTGCCGCTGTAGCGCGATGTATAATTCATCGAGCTCGATGGCTCTTTGTGTGTATATAAAGGCTGTCCCCGGAAACTCCATATAATGACAGTAAAGCGAAATGTGCCCCAACGGTGTGTGTATATCTTCCAGAATTGCTTTTCTTTATTCAAGCATGGAATTTGAATTATCCACTGTAACTTCGTGTCCTTTCTAGCCCTCTCCTCTTTATCGTCGAAATCGAGGTCATATGTGTATCGGCATCTTAAATGTGTGTAGACGTCTTTTTATTTATACAATAGAGCCGAGGGCGTTACGCCGGGGAGGCAACTGACGGATCGTCGGGCTGATAGCAAGTCGGAATAATTTACACAGTAAACAATTTTATGTTAAATTTAACACATTTCACATGTCCCAAACGGCCCATCCGAATTTCTGTGTTGACTTAATACAAGATGAATATGTTAAGAAGTAGCGTATAATCACGACAACTGAGGAAAAATAACTGTAAAACTACTAAAACTAATCTTTATGTTAAACATATACTTACATATAAATTATGCTATTTCAACATACAATACAGAACGCTGAATATCAATTTAATACGAAATCTTCAAATACCACAATCAAATTAGAAGCCATTCAATACTCATTTGAGTATTTTTTATCTCCCTCCTCCCCCTATTGGACCAATGTTACGTGACATGAGGGAACCCCCATCCTCCTATCTTCACATTATGTTATTAGATTTCTTTAAGTCTAATACGAAAATAAACACCGTGTACCGAGGGTTTAATGTGACATCCCGTGGTCTTTACCCCCTTCTTCTGCCATGACAGCTGCCACGCAAAATAATAGTCTCTCTCCTCTCCTCATGGTGTGACGTAATTGTGGAATGACCCTTTATGTTATATACTCAACACACGGCTATGTTGAGTATTCAATAAAAAAAACTTTTAACAAGGGCCAATTTTAACACGAAAACAAACTTGTTTTTACTGTGTACGGAATAGCAATAATCCAGTAAACACTAACAATAACATCATATCAATGGTATAATTTCCCATTCAATAATATAAATACAATATAAAATGCGTTATACATAACAGTTACATTGTTGAACGAGAAATGACACCATTGCCGTAATGTCACTGTTGTCTTAGTCAGTGTTTACTGGGAATCGATATCTCTCTGTTCAACGATTCGGTCTGCGAATATTCAAAAATGTCATCTGCCGGAGATCGCGCCGTGGGGCGACGCACAATCGTCGTAAAATCTAACTTAACGAGCTCGAGGTGAATGCGAATCAGGTGACTGTCAATGAGTCTCGACGGCCACGTGGTTCTTTTGACCATAAAACTGCACGGCGTGCACTAACGCGAACGGCGCGTCATTAATATCAGGCGATGGCAGGACATCCTCTGTGAAGCCTTATAGAGCACCCCGCAGGATTAATCGCGTCCGTACGCGGACGCGGAGGTGCCCCAGGACGACGCGTCGTCCTTTGGCCGTGGAATTAATGAAGGATTGATATCGCGATTATGTTGTAGCAATAGAGAGAAGAGAGGAGACGAAGGTCCAGCGCGGCATCGTGGACCGATCGGCAGCAGCCACGGGCCGCTTCCGGGCGATAATTAATTGCAGGCGTGACGGCGCTTTAACGTCGTTAATTTTCATTATCTCGATCGGAATCCGCTTGTAACCGAGCGCGCGCCGCTTTGCAGCCCGCTAATTTCGCACGCGTTCACTCGCTCGCTCGCACGTTCGCCTCATAGCCGCTTCCGCGAAACGCATTAATAATTCCCCCGGTAACGGGGAAGGAGGGTAGTACACCGAAGGATACCTTGCAAAATTTGTCACCCGCCCGCGCGACGGTGACGCTAATGTCGCGCGCGGCTCCTGCGCAGGGATCGCGCAAGGACGACGTGCACGGTGTGCACTTTGCGCGTCGTTTGGATTATTAAAGCGTGCCTAAAGTAAAACCCAATTATCGCGGCGCCGTGGATGACGCGCGCGCCAACGACAAATTTACGTCGCTTGCGTTCGCCCCCTCGTCGTCCTGCTCGTATAACGGAGTAACGACCCGACCAAAGCGCCGTGTCCGGCGAGCTTCGTTCGACGAGCGAGTCCGTCCGCGACTAACGTTTCGCTCGCCGAAACGTCGCGCGGTTTATTTATCTCAGATATAAATGCAAAGGTGAGTTAGTCGGCTAGGTGAGGAGTCCCTCTTTCACGCGAGCTTCCCCGCGCTCGCGAAGTGCTTATCGCGCGTAGCCGAGGGCGTCTAATATCTTTTTCCGGCGAACAAATAGTAAATTAATCATTCGAAACGCAGAGATACGATCTCGAATTGTCCGAATGGTAAAATAATATCGTGGTAAATGCTCGACTATGCAGGGCGCGTGTCTCGCGGATACAATGATATCGCTTGTACGTTTTGTTGTTAAATTAAACACGAAGTTATACCTGCGATAATTCCACGAGAGGGAGGGAGAAAGAGAGAGAGAGGTATATCTCGTTCGCCGGCATATCTGTCTGCTGCCACACATACACACGCGATCGTCGCAAATTCAAGAAGCGGATAATTCGCAAATTGGGGATGCGATGTTCGATCGAATTCGCGTAGGAACTCGCGGACGTTCGATTTCGCACGATACAACTCCGCTTGGCAACCGTCGACGGAGGCTTGATTTAACAAACGAGCCGAAGGTAACGCCGAGTTTCTTCTCGTGCCCAGACAAATTCACCGGAAAAATAATAGTAATAGAGATTCAGTACAATGGTCCATTAGATCCGGCCGCTTGGCCGGGTCGGCGTTTATTTAACGCTTTAAACACAAAGCTGCGGCTCGCACCGGTCCTATTGTGCGAGCTCCGGGCAATTAAGCGAACGATTGGCTAACGAACGTCGATCGCCGTCGTGCGACTCGTGTAACGTAATGATTGCCGCCGCGCGCGCTGATTTGCTCGCTGTTACAGATTCAATTACGGGTGTGCTCGCGCGCTCTGATATTTCGCGCGGCCGAACGTTCCGAGATCAACGGCGGAAATTAAATTAAACCTAACGCCGCCGTGCGCAACGTCCGAGCATAAATAACGGCGAAAGTGACACCGGTAACGAGTATAACCCGACACTCTCGCGTTGTTTCAAGCGTCGTTCGGCCGCTCGCTTTGCGATAAGCGATGATCTGCCGGCGACGCGCCGCTAGTCCGCTAAACGAAGTTTGGGGACTTTTACGCGATTCGCGCAAAAGTAATCGATTTTCGGAAAACTGTTTCTCGAAGCGACTAATGAATCCAATCACCGGATCGTAACCGGATAACGCAGCGCACTTCGAAAAAATCGCGATACCCGCCTCCGATTTCCAAGATTTCCGACTTTTCCTCCGGGCGCGCAAATTTTCTCATCACACTCAGCCGTCACTAGAAAGTTTACAAGAAAGTACCCTGAAAGAATACGAATTGTGAGCTTAGGCAATCGTGCGTTTTCCCGGGTATACATTTTCTCACGCCTAATTCGCCCGGAGTGGTATTGAAGAGACGCGAAAAAAGTGGCTAACTCGTGGCGAGTATTTGATTTTCACGCGTGCGCGCGAGTTTTCTCACGTTTAATCGGCCGAGTGACGTGGAACGCCCAAGGCGCGAAATCGGCGGGCCAAGGTGGGGCCCGGCCGAATATACGCGACTCGGTTAGTAGCGACTCGAGTTTGAGCGGCTCAACTTCAAAGGGACGCTGAAAAATTCGTACGGCCGACCCCGTGCGAAGAGAACACCGGCGTATGCCTTCGCGATTTCTTCCCATTCTTGCGAATTATCCCCTTCTCTCTTTGTTTCTCCGTCCCGCCGCTCACCCTCCTTCTTCTTCTTCTCCTCCTTCTCGTCCTTTTCTCACTCCTTCACATACTCACGTTCACGAGAGGTCGAACGGAGTAATGCGCATTTGCATACGCGCCCGTTTCCCCCGCCGTTCCGTTTTGTCCTCGTCATTGCGCTTTATGACGCGTGTCGTCCAGGGCATGCAGTCATTTATCGCCGGAGCTTCGTACGATGTTCGCCACCTCAGCATATCGGAGCTTGGCGTGATAGATTCGGCACCAACGTGTTCCGACGCCGATACTTGTTGAGCACTCGATGACCTGAAATCAGAGACTCCAGTGGCATCTCGAGGCATCGCAAACGGATAAGAAGATCGCGTTTCTCGGTTAAATTCAGGCAGAATCGGCTCTAACAGAATTTCAACTCGAGGTTTGTACGATGTGATTGTAATTAAAAAGGAGATTAGGATCCGAAATTGGCAGTGTCAGGCCGTAGCAATTGTCAGTTGTAGCGATAGAAATGACAAATATATAAATCTTCCCTCTCTCATCTCGCACCTGTTTCTAAAATCTGTACAGTTCCGAAAGCGTTCGCTGATCACGCGTGCACGTTTCCGAGAGCAACTCTCGAGACGCACTGAACGTTGTTGCAGCGAAACCGCGATACGGTAGTAACGGTATCGATTATCGAGGGAGATCGATTGCGGGAAACGAATACACGCTGTTCTCCGGGGAAATCACTGAGACAGCGAGGACATTTTGGTCTATCGACATGTGATCTCACCTTGGCGAGGCCACTTTGGCTAAAAAGGTCGTCGGAATTTCGCGAGGCGATTCGCCGTTCGCGGCTACCTCCAGTCAGATACGTTCCTGTCGGCGACGGTCGCGCTATTGGCCGTCCAGCGGGCGTGGGAGCTCTGCGGGGGTTCGTGACGTCGTACGGTTAGTACAACCGTGCTGGGGGTGGACCGAGGCGTGTGAGACGGCTAGTATCCGGCGACAGGGCGAGAAGGGGGTAGGAGCGTGATAGCCGGTCGGCGCAAGTGCGAGTTCTGCGGCGGGGCAGCGGGGCTGTACGAGGGGGAAACATTGGAGGTTATCATAGGGGGGGAGAGGGGCGTATCGCGGCCTGGCGGAGCCCAGTCGAGTCCCGTGAGTCCGGGCAAGCACTGCTCGAGTAGGTGGCATCGTGGTGGTGGTGGTGGTGGTGGTGTTAGGCGTCGTCCGGGACTGAGGAGAGATTCCTCCAAGAACCGCCATCGAGTACCGCCGCCGCCGCCGTTGTCGTGTTTGGTCGTCGCACCGCCGTCGACGAGGCGTTGCATCGTCGCGCGCTCGGTAAAAGCCTAGCCCTGAAGAAAGGAATAAACAGCCTCCCTCGTCTCTCTCGCGCTGCATGTCGAGAGAGTAAAACGGGTGAGCGGGGGAAAGAGAGAGAGAGAGAGTGTGTGGATATAGAAGAAATTAATGTAAGAGAGGGAGAGAGTATGAAAGAGTGAGAGAGAATATAAGTGAGAGAAAAAGAGAGAGAACGTGTGAATGCGGGAGAGATAGACAGTGAGAGAGAAAAATACAGAAGGTGAGAAAAAGATAACGCTATCGCGAATTACGAAAAAGGGAGGGTAAAGCGTGGGTTCCGACGCGTTTCCAGAAGCGAGACAAAATACTCATCCCGACCGCTGTTATCAGTCGCCGGTTGTTATCGAAGCGAAAAGGGAGAGGACGCGCCTACCGTCGTGCGGCGCGCGAAGTACGCGTCAAGCTGAGCCTCGCCGAGTCAAGCCTTGCCGACGAGGTGGAGGAGGAGGAGGTAGTAGAAGAGGGAAGAGGCGGCGGCGGCGGCAAGAGCTGTCACTTCGATCGCCATTTTAGCGCCGAGGAACGGCCGCGCGTCGTGTAGGATACACGGTTGAGTCGATGCGTGCGTGTCGGCGACGCGACGCGATAAATGCTGTCGCCGTCGTCGCCGATGCGTCTCTTGGCTTGTGCCGCTCTCTCCTCGCCGCCGAGCACTCGCGAGTGCATTCGCAGTTCTTCTCCCTCTTCCCTTCCATTAACAGCAGGCAGAAAGAGAGAGAAAGGAAGAGAGCGCATGTGTGTGTAAGAGATGGATAGACAGAGTGAGAGAGCGCAGCTAGTATGTTTCTCGTTACGAGATACTCACATTATGTTTCCTTTCTTAGATGTCGTTAACGCATTTTTATCGAGAGGAGGGGTTCGATCGACGGGTCCGTCTATTCCACAAGTATATCTCCCTCTCGGGACGTAGTTAAGTCGACGATTTAAAGTATTCCACTAACATGCGCGACATCTCGTTAATATTTGCGTCGTTAGCACAACTGCACTTTAAGCGCCCCGAAGCACTTGTAGCGTCGTGCGAGCTGCACTCTCCCGACGGGTGATTTTTGTTTTTAAACCGGAAAAGATAACTCGCTAATTCCTAATTTTATCGAAGTTGCATTTTGCGGAGAGCGACGTTGCGTGCCTCGACACGCAAAGCTTTCTGGGTCGTTGCGTGCTGCACGCCGCGATAGCGAACGATCTCAAAGTGCAGTTGTAAATCCGAATAATCGCGAATCATTAGTGGCGCCGCGATTTAACGTAGTCCCTAACCTGCAACGCAGCGTCGCGTACGTGAATCCGCATTCGAATACGCGCATCTCGCGACGATAATTAGGTGTTCCCAAACCGCTCGATAATCGTGTGCCCGGCTAATCGCGAATTGGCTGTGCAGTTGCGTGTCTTGTCGCGTATCTCGTCGTGTTATCACGCACATTAAAGCACCACGGGACGATCTCAGTTGTACGTTGCTCGTAACGGTTTTGCAAAATGGTGTCGATAATCGGATGTAAATGGCGATGCGATTTCCAAAGTCTCGTTAAAACGCGCCTCTCTCGTTCTCGTGCGTGAGTGAACGAACGGGCGACATTCGCGGTGTCGAACGGACGCGCGTGGGTGACACGAAGTCGCGCGACGGAGGAGTGTTGAGTGAAAGAGAAGAACAGGAGGAACGAGTATGTGGAAAGGACGCCGTCCAGACGTGCGCGAGAGGCGGTATGTGAGAAAGAAGGTAGGCAGACAGGAAAAGAGAGTAAACGATCGAACAACGAGAGAACGAAAGAGAGCAGCAAGACGCAGTGTGCGTGTATGCGTGTACGTGTGGGAGAAAGGAAAGAAAGCGAACGAATGGGCGAGAGAAAAAGAACGAATCAGCGGGCGAGAAAGAGAGGAGTGAATGAACTGGTGCGAAAACGAGAGAGAAAGCAACCGAGCGAATGAGTCAGGGTAGGAAAGAAGGGGAGAAAGGCAGAGAAAGAAAGAGAGAGAGAGAGGGGGGAGGCAGGCAGGCGAGAGAGTGAGTACGAAAGAAACTCGGCGCCATACTGGCTCCCCGCGGTTCCGCGACACGCACGCCGGCCGGCCGGCTAGCGATGTAGTTTGCGATTTCCGAAGGTCCGCCGATCGAGCGTTTCCCCCCCGGAAAATAGCACGGGAAAACGCGCTCTGATCGATCGCACCCGTACGCTTTTCTTTTAGATGCCGAAGCGGCGACACCTGTCCTCACGCCGAAAAGCCGTTTCGCGCCGCAACGTCTCTGTCACGCAGCCGACCGCGGACTATCCGGAGAACAGAGACGACCGTTCTTCTTCTCTCATCGACGAGATTCCCGCGAACCGCCCCCTGCGGCGCGCGTAAGGGCGAGCGGAAGAAGCGACGAGCGCAATACACAGCCGAGAGCGGAATCGGAATTAATCCGAAGGGACACGTGCGCGATGATTCTGCGCGGCTGAAGGTCAGTAAAAGTGAGCGGACGAGAGGCGGCTAGACGTAACGAACTGGTAAACAGAGTGAGACACGCACGGACACGCACGGACGTGTAAGCGCATACCACGTCATAAGGAGCGCGTCTCGCGGAGCAACGCCGGCGATAACAACGCGCTCTCTGCAAGATTCTCCTTCGCGGAGCGGAACACGACCGGAGCCGACTTGTGATGTCGGACCTCGCGGCACCGCCAGGCTCGTGGTGATCAAGTGCTTCGCAGCAGAGTGCGTCTAATACGCGAGGTCGAGTACGCGCCGCGGTCACGAGTGCGCGGCGATCGGGGAGTCACGAGGCAACCCGGTATATAACGATATAATAGCGAGCCCTGTGGCGGCCCTGTGTGAGTGTGTGTACTCGGAGCACGAGGAACGTCGTCGAGAACGTCGGGGGGTCCCGAGTGACGTCGGGGGGGCGCGTGCAGGACTGACTTTGCCCCCCCACCCCACCCCTGTACTCCAGCATCTGGAAGGATCAGCGCGGTGAAGAGAGGATCGCTCCGTCGGTTTTGCAACGTTGCGGTTTAGGTGAGTCTCGAAGAGATCTTTTCGAGTTTTTTCTTTTTGCATATACAACGAGGGTAGAACAAGTATTTGCACGTTCCACTTTTTGAGAGGATAATATCGCACTGAGGAGAGAACCGTTGCTGTAGCACGCTCTTATTCGATATATCAAGATACAAAACTGAAGATTATGCATAATTCAATAGAAACTTCGCAGCGATAAATTTCACCCGAAAATGGATGAGATGTGCAAGTACCTTTTTTATCCGCTGTAGGTGTCCGCAATATAAAAATCTGAAACCAACTCAATAATTGTATGATACGATTTATGTGGCTCATAAAATATCCTATGAATAGGAACATCCACATTTCTAGACTTTGTCGTCGTGAGCGTTTCACTCGCACGGTAAATGTGAATTTATCATTGTAATATATGCAAACTGTGTCGGATTCCTCTTCCTGTCTTCACGCGAACAAAGTGTTTTGCAGTCTTTGGGGTTAACTCTACCGTGCTCATAGGGTGATATGGTCTTCCTACTTGTCGTGAACTACGTTTGACGCGTATATTATTTATCATGTTTATGCACATGTAAATTTCGCGAATTTACTTTAGCTTTTAGTTTTCGAAAAATTACGCGATTTTCTTATCGTATATTATCGAACCAACTTCCGAAATAACTACATAAATTCATATATTTATGTCTCCCGATATCCGAGCATGAGATGTTAATTTTCATTAATATTCAATAATAAATTCTGCTAAATTACAAGTAACGCTATCGATATAATATTTTAAATGATTATTGTAATGATATATTCACGCAAGCAAATTTTCTCGACAAACATAGGCATTCTGAAGTTTTAATAGATAAATCACAAGAGATTAGAAGGTGTCACTTAAACGGGGGGAATTAACATCCTAATTGACTAATATCTTATTCAAACTGATATCCGCTAATGTCCTACTAATACCTTCCTCTTGTACATCTAAATTCCTACTTAACATTTCATCCCTCGGTTATTCGCAACGGTATTTACTCTGATTGCTCCTGAGCAATCAGTCGCAAAATAAACGTATTGCAAAGAAGCAATATTTTTACGAAGGAGTTGATATGCGGATTCTCCGGCGCGCTCTCGTTGCAAAATTATCAGAAACTATCTCAAGCGATAACAAATGAGACGGCAGGTTTCTATGAAAAAGCTGGCTGCACGTTATCCCGCGTATAACGTCGCGTTATCGCGACTTTATCGGAACTTAGGTGTGCACGTCGCCTCGAGTGCTCGGACACGTAATCCGCCACGAGTGCACGTGCGACTTAACGTCACCGTGCGTTTCGCGCCGTGCGAGCGGTGACGTCGGTACCTGTAGTGGAGCGCGTAAAAATGTCTAATTTACAAAAAAGTATAACATTACGCGGCGTATACGACGTTACTCCGATTTAGCGCCCCGATGATAATATTACGGCTTAACGAAATGCCGCGGCAAGTAATTTACTATAATTCACTCCAGTATCCAGTTCGCGATACGTCGTAAGCATAGGCGTTTGCGGGTTTATATTGCGTAGTCGCGGTGTGAACGTAAAATTATTCGCTTCTAAAGTAACACGACACGCTTTTTACTCGTTTAAAATGTGCGCTCGATCGGTCGACGATCGACGATGCTGTGAGCATTTTAATACGTGTATTAATAACGTTCAAAAAGCAGTATTTAACGAAAAACAGAAAATATCTATAAAAAAAAATATATATATATATAATTTTTATATGGAACTTGGCAAATGAATTGCAGGAAATTACGAACTATATAATAGAGATTGCACTTGACAGAAAAAGAACATTCCTTTGATCTCTTTTACAGTTAAATTCCCTCGGTTTTTTTTTACCCAATTTTATCTGTATTTTTAGCATCAAATATTCAGGCAGTAATTGTTACAAGAAATTTATATCGAAACAAACGCAAGATCTTTGCGACAGTATTTTATGTGTGGCGCATAAAATGGGTGTTATTTAGGCAATGGGAACCCGTGAATTGAACGAAATGAGTAATCAGCAACGAGAAACGGCCCTTTTTTTTAGTTGCTGTTTAGCACGGAGCCCGATTAAAATAACGGTTAAAATAATTATCGGTGCTAAATGGTACTTGGCATTGGCGATAATTAGTCGATTCTTTTACGAAACTGGAATAAACTTTTCTCCGGACCTCGCATTCTCGACGGCGCCGCAACGACTTCAGAACGTGTGCTCGGACTTCGAGGCGCGCGCGTGTTCTAATGAACTTCATTCAGATTGCTCGCTCGATTCTTTTTCGTCTCGTCACGCGATCGATCGATCGATCGGCTTCCTCGCTCGTTCGACATTCGATAACCACCGGCAGCAGCACACGCTGCTCGCGGATCGTTCGGTCGGCGTCTTCGAAGCACCGGGAGGGCCTTGACTACTCCGCGATAATGAAATATCGCGTTATCGGCACATTTTCATCGTCGAGCTCTTCAACAAGCTCTTCCTCTCGTTTCCTGCCGGCCGTAACCGTGATCCGATTCTGCGGTAGGTGTACATTTCAAGAGAATCCAACGAAAATGGACTCTCTTGAGAAATCGCTCAAATATCAACCGTCTTTTCGAGTGCCAAAATCTACATGCTGGATGTGTCAGAGCGGACGGACGAATCCTCTGCAGTATAGCGATATGCTGTGTGGAGCTTTGGGACAATGATTTTTCTTCTTGTTGAAATAGTGATTCCGATAAATTGAAAGCTTGAAAGCCGAGGGAAAATTGATTGAAAGTTAATTGAGATATCAGTAGATAGAAGCGGTAGCTCGATAGATGCCATTTTTGCGCGGGTTTTTTGTTACGGATGTCAATGTTGTTTTCGCAGTTTTTTTTTTACGAATCTTCGCGTTCTCGAGTTAAGCTAGTTGGCGACAATGCGATAAATCGGTGTGAAGTTGGAAATTCCAAAATTATCTGGTTTACCGCTCTTTTTTCTTAGGAAATGTATAAAAACGGAGCTGCCTCCTCCTTTTTTGCCACCGTGTCTTCGTTCGTTTCGGCGCTCCGGCTGAAGTTAATCGACGCTGCAAAAGAGTTCACCCAACCGGCGACTTTAAAATACGGCTGGCTTTCGTGGCTCTGACCATTAGCAGGCGGCGCGGTTAACCTCAAAAAGTCTACGAGGTCGGCCTTCCGTCGGCCTTCCGCGGGCAATTTTACTCCGGTATATGAAGAAGGGTGGCCGAAGAAGGAGGTCGACCGTTCGTTCTTTTTCCACGTACCCTTTCCGGACCCTGGCCGAAAAGGAACGATCTCGCGCGTCGTTATCAGAAGCGCGGGTAATGACCGCCTTACGATAGTTTTCTCTGTCTCATCACGAAAGTTGCTGCATAAAGACAACGCGATTCTTAAGTAAGACTGTTTCGTAGTATCGAAAAATACATAGTTTTAAATGTCCAAAAGACTCGGTATTTTAAGAACTTTGGCACGTAATCGAATCGACATTTTAATTTCACGTTCACCTTGCAAATTACGTCAAACTTCAAGTATCCATTTCGAAGTATAACATTACATAGGCTACACTGTCTTTTAAGAAGATTATGAGGCATCGCTAAGGTTGCTCATATTTTCAGTGGCGTATCAAGGAGGCTATTTCATAAATTTAGTATTTGTCAAGTAAAATAGCGTTTTTAAACATTAATTTCACTATCTAAATAATAAATGAATTAATTTGAAGTTGAGGTAAATATTATATATGCCAGATCTTAAGCGCGAAATCAAACAACATAATTGTCGGCCGAAAGGTTTGAACGTAAAATTTATTGTTAACAATATATAAGATTCAATTTATGTTAATATGAATGTTCTATTTATTCTCTTTTATCATATGGCACTATGAAGCTTGTTCTTGTTCATTTCAATGTATAGTATAATTTCATGAAATTCTTATTAAACTCATTTCACCTTACAACCTTCTTAATACCGCACATGGTGTCGTTTTGTTGAGGCATAATGAAATATTTATTATTTAAGAAATTTTGATAAAATTTGGAGATTTAAAAAATAGAAAAAAAAGGAATTGTAAACCTCTTTTCATCATTAATTACATTCTGCGTCCTGGATTCCGTCCTGGAATCGACTTCTGCTTGCATTGTGATCAGGCACTCAATAGTAACACATGAAAAAATACAAGACGATCGGAAATGTTAATTAACGATTGTACGTTAATCAACGAAGATCGATGCTATATATCATATGTTTCGATACGTACTGTGCATGCAACCTATTAATTTAATAATTTGATAGTTTGACTATTTAACTATCTCGAAGGTTCGAAATATTTTTCGAGTATTAATTGTGATTTTTCGATCACCGAACAGTACGTTTAGTTTATCGGGCGTTATTATTTAGTGGATGACGACGGTTAGCGGTCAGTGAGAGGTGACTTTGTCAAGGTGCCGATTGTTTTGATAGTTCGCGCGCCGTATATTTGTCTATAACCGAATCATTACGTCTCGAGCCGACACACACACCGCGATACGAAATACATATATCGGTGCGTTGTTTACATTTTACGTTAAGCGGTTAGAATATTTAGTCGGCTATTAAAATATTCAATCGGATTTTCGTCGGCATCGCGTTAATTAATACACGCTTTTCCGATCGGATCGTATCTACGCAAGTGTCAGTACCAGTGTGCCTGGAACCACGAAACAGTCAGGAACAGGATGCTGGTTCGGTAAACCAGGACGCAGGATGCGAGCAACGGTATATTATTTAATTCCAGGTATGTGAAATTAGTTATTACACACCGAATGTTTTCGATTTTAACGGACGCGTTCGACGAGAATATTTCTTAAACATATTTTCTTCATATAATATATTTGCTATATTTATTATTTTTGTTACATACATTCTGGGTGACAGCGAATCTAGCAAATCTGCTTGTCTCGGCCAAACGGCCGAATGAATCCCTTTTGAAATACGATCCGGTATAATCCGATAGCGCGAGAAAAAATGTGGGCAAGATCATTCGAACTTGGGAAGAGAGATACCTGAAATAACAGGCGAAGGGGTCGCCGGATTACGCCGTGTATTTATTCAGAGGGGTCGATGCGATACAGGGATTGTTTCTCGAACGCGTCGGCATTTGAGTTTGTTTAACCTCTTCGCCGGCAAAAACACACGTGTGCACGCTTAACAAGGATCGAGGGCTAGGATTGTGACAACGAGGCGAAGGAAATTAATATTTTAACGCGTAATATAGAAATCTATTTAATTCTCTGAAGAAAAAGACATTACTATTGACGATGTTCGTGAAATAAAATAAAATAAATAAATTAAAAAAAAGTCTTCTCTACCGGAAAGAAGATCATGCAGCACGATCCGAGCGATACAGAAGAACGTTCGTTGCCGGAAATTCATTGCGATATTCTTATTCTCCACGACGTTTGCAACGTGATTTGCCATTGCCGGGTTTTCAACGTTTCGCCGTGTTAACGCCACGCTTATTAATCGACACGGCGCCGTTGTAAATCATCGGTAAACGTAAATCAAGAAGAAGAAGGGGAGGTGGAGGGAGGGCAACGAGGAAATCACCGTGTTCCGAAGAAGTCGCAAGATCGGAGTCGAGGGTTCGCTCGCGAGCTCTCCTCTCATTATCAGCGAGACGCGGATACATATTTTACGAAAGTCCAGAGGTGAGCTCTCGCGGTCGTGACGAAGAGGTAGAGATCACCAGACGAGGCGAAATTAAATGTAAGAAACGACTAGAAGGAGAGAAAGAAAGAAGGAACGAGAAAGAGAACGATCTCGGGCGGCGTTGGCGGCGTTCCGTGGAAAAGGACGGAGATGAGGCGAACAAGCGGATGGATTCGAAAGGACTGGCCGCGAGAGAGAAAGGGGACCGAGAAGAGGATCGCGCGGAGGTAAGGCCCTCCCCGTCCTCCCCTCCTCCCATCACGCCGCCCGGCCGAGATAACTGAGGACACCGAGGCCCCGTGGGACTGGCGAGCCACGGGTTTGTTCCTTCTCTCCTCTCTCACGGATACGAAAGCAAGAATCTAGGACTCGACGTGTATACACGTCTACACGTGTATACAGGGTGTCCCGTCACCTTTCCTCCTCAACGTCGAGGAAGACTGTCTTGAACTTAGAACGGGCGAGGACTGGTTTTTTTTTTTTCAACCTTTCCTTCTCATGAACTTACGAAATGCAAACATATATGGAAATAATGAGAGCAAGAGGTTATCTCGCGCTCTGAGTAGCTGAAGTAATCATTCGTCCGATATCGCATTTCAGGACAATGAAGTATACACTTATCGGTTACGTTGCGGTAAAAATGATTCCCGAGTCAGACGAGTGCTGCACGGTCAGTTAAATGCTAGAAATTAACACGCTGATTCGGTAATTCAGCGAATTGATTAGCGAGATACTTCGACGCTCTACAGAATCTGAACGAAATATCGTCATCGAATTATCAGTATCAAATATTTTATATTCGAGCGCAGCTGTGCCATTTTCTGCGTTTGATCCGAAAAAAAAGTAGAGTAACCTGTTTTCTTTCGAAACATTTAATGATCACCGTTGCGAAAGTCGTGACGGTGGGACAAAATCTTCGCGCAAGATCTCCGTCGAGAAATACGGAACCACGAGCGGAGGCGTCAAACCGCCGGGACACCCTGTATACACGTGGACCGTACTCGAGGAGGCGCGTCGTGCACGAGGCATGCTTCGCTCGTTCCTCTTCGTGTACCACGTTTGCCATAAGGGCGCCGTGCCCGGTTGCATCATTACGGCGCGCGCTCGTCATACAGCTCGTTTCATCCGCGAGCAGCGGAAAGATGCATTCGGATTACGTGTACGGAAGAACTCTCGGGTTAGAATGTCTCTCTTTAATTTAACCGAGTCGCCTATTTCAGAAAAGGCTTCGTTCCGGGGAAATGTCGAAAATGGATTCCCACTGTGTACGGTGTATCTCTCTGTGGAGACCCACACTTGCGCGGAGACGCTATTTCAGACGTTGGTGTTTTTCTGTCTCGCCTGAGACGCTAATAGATGCTAATAGATGATTTTATACGGCTGCATTAATATCACCATTCCTTACGTTTCCCGAAAAGCGAAGATCACGTCTTTTCCGAAATAGCTAAAACACCGTTATATTATTATTGAATTTTTCTTTAATATCATAAAAGACATATACTTAACATTTATAAACTGACAAACATATTGCAATATGAAATATCGCTCATTTTGACGTGGAATCCAAATTTTATTTTTGATATATAAAGCAATACTAAAAATTTTTCCTCTGTTACACACGTGGTATGAGGTATATTATTTTCGGTCGAGGATATGACAGTATGTCAGTTTCACGTCTTATTATCGATTATCGATGCTCAGTATAAACGTAGAAATTCGACTAAAGACTAAAACGCGCTTTTAATATGTCGTCCGTTGTCGGATTCCAGCGATACGACTTATCATAATATGCGCGGCATAGCCGTTGGATTCCAATAAAAATTGTCGAAAGGATTCGAATATCTCGCAGCCTCATCCTGTTTTCGCTCGTCCTTCTTCTCTACCTCCTTTCTCTCTATTCCTCGATGCCCGGTCGGACCCTCCTATCATCCTCGTTCGATCTTTCGTTGCTCGTCTTTCTCCTTCCATGCGCCAGTCATCGTTCTCCGAGAGTGCACACGTTCTGTCGTCATATTCTCTTTAGAGATTATACTTTCGTTCGGTCACGTGCGATTTTGCACAGCACCGCAAATATGTGGAAAATGTGAACAAAGAGATAATACATGTACGAACTTCTGTGAAAATCTCAAAAATAGAAAAAGAAATGTCACAGAGATATAAAATCTTTCGGAGATTTTTTGTACTTTCGTCAAAAGAATGTGACATTCGAAATTTTCGAGATATGTTACGGTAGAATCACAGTTTATTTGTCTAATGGATACATTTGTCAGGAATAATATGCGATAAAATGCGATTTATCGGGTTTAGTGCAGCGCGAATCGCATCTTTCAACACTGGCCGATACCGCTTGTAATGACGTTTACCATATTTAAACAGATATTTCTTTTTTCATCTCTTTCGCGCGGACAAGATTTGCCCAAGCCTCCGAGCATGAATTCTCGATTTGCCGTAGTAGATAGAAAAATCGCCGGTCCGGCGGGTACTTCACTCGGCCCCGAAACCGTTTCGAATCGTTCTCCGATATATGACTCGTGCGTGTTCGGAATAAATCCCGATCCGAGTCCGTGAGATCCGGCAGGATTCGGGAGTTTTCTTAAGTCGGTCTCGGCTCGCGGCGCGTAATGATCAAACGATGTGTGTGCCGTCTTAATCGCGCATTGCGTTCACGTAGCCTTTTCTGCGCGGCCGGATCGGCTCGTTTGATGCACACGCGTTATCATCAGTCGCGGGAGTTATCTCGTGTCAGGCGGGAAGGTCACGTAGGTCCGATAACACCGCGATGCTTAGTAGCGCCTTCAAGAGACCGTCGTCGCGCGATTTGTCGTCCCGATCGGTTTTACTTTCAGATTTCGGAGGGATCGTCGCCAATCGGGGCCGTCGGCTAGAGCAAATCTTGACAGAACTGAAACGGCATCAGGTGTGTTTTAATACGCGTTGCATTCGTGACGAATAAATTTTATTCGTCGCGCCGCGCACGACACGTGAAATACAATGAGGCCGAATTCCTGGCGCTCGCGCCGCTGTCGGAAAATGTACGCCGCATTCGAATTCCGATTACCCTCGTCGTAATACAGCGGAAGTCAATATTGGCGTGTTCCGGCGGAGTTGCCGCGGCGGAGTTTAAAGGACGTCGCTCGCTCTCTCGAAGAGACCGCCGGTCGTCGCCGACGAACGACAACGTCGACGACGACGACGACAGACTTCTCGCAAGGAGTATAGCAGGAGAAAGGCTTTCATTGTGATTTCGCGAGCGAATTCGTCGAATATCTCGGAGTTCGGCCCCGAGCGTGTCCTTATATCCTCTCTCGGATGGCCGTCGGTATTCGGTATACGAACGCCCACTATACCTCCGTTCTGCGTCCTCCTTCCCGTCTTTCCCTTTCATCCTCTCTCTCCCTCTTTCTCTCCTCCCCTTCCTTCCGAACCTGCCTCCTTTTTCGCCGTGCTCGTTTTCTCATTGTCAGTGTCCGTCTCTTTGTCTCTTATCTCTCTCCCGTTCCTTCTCCCGTCCGCCGCTTGTAGCTCTCTCGTGGAACTTCTCTCGTTGCCCTCTCCTTCTTCTCACTCTCCCTTGCTCCCTCCCCCGCTGGCTTTGCTGCCCCCCCCCCCACTCCTTCGTAGGAATTCTCTTCTTCTCCTGTCTTCCAGGTCGCCTCGGGCTTTCCAAACTTTACCATCTTCTCGTGCCTGCGAGACGAGAGAAGAAGAGACTACCTTCCTTATATTCTCCTTCTTTACCTCCTCCCCCCCCTTTCTTACTACTCGCTATCTTTCTTCGTCTAACTAGACCCTTTAGTGTTTTGCCGCTATTCATTTCTTATATTGCGCGCGACGTGTGCATTCGTGCTCCTTCGATATTCGTTTCTCGCCTATCTTGCCTCCTCTCGTTCCCGGGTATTTCGTGTTGTTTCTCATTGCGTCTACGTAAACTTTAAAATTGATACTTTGAACTGTACTTTGCGACTTGATACTCGTTTTGCGAAGCATCTGGGAAATACTCGCATCTTAAGATGCATAATGCAAACTCTATCTCCCTCTTCTCACCGTCTTACACATTTTCCGTCTATAAACCGCACTTCATACTTATTCTAATGTTACACCCAGTTCCGATCTATTCTTCGATAATGCAGCGTATTATCCCGTTACAGCTGTAAAACGTGCCGTGCTGTTCGCATTTTCGTCTACTCACCAGTTTATATTCCACGTTTGTTTACCGTGTCGTAAGTTGCATCTTAGTCTTCAGGGAAATTCTGCCAGAACATTACACATTTCCCTTCCTCTTTCTTCTCCCGCTCGACTTTTGCTTGTTCCACTTTAAACATTATATAGTTTGCATCATACTACTATGTAGTCCCTCAGCAGGTTTTGAAAAAAGTACTAAAGTAGGTTTTAAAAAAGTACTGATAATCACGCTTTCTCTCTCTCTCCCTCTCCCTTCCCTTCTCTCCTCCTTTTCTTCTCACTCCCTTCCCTTCTCTCTCTGTCCATCTGTTTCATCACCTCGTCTGCGCTCCTCGCCTGCTCTCACCACCTTTCCTCCCGCCCTTCCTCCTTTCTTCGCTTTCTATCTCTTCTCGACTTCTTAACTCCTCTCCTCAGGCTGCCTCATCCCTCCGTGTGTACGGTACCGCGAGATCCTTGCCTCTTTACTCTCCATGCCTTCTCGCTTTGTCCATTATCCCCGGGGTCATGGAGTCCCTTCGTCTCCTCCTCCTCGCCTTGGTTCGTGTGCTTTCTCCGCTTCTCATCCACCCGTCGGCATCGTCGTCGTCGTCGTTGGCGTCGCGGCGAACTCCTCTCCTTAATTTTCTACGAGGAACGCGCCGCGATTAAGACAAAGTACAACGGACCCATCGAGCCGTGTGAGCCGCGCGCCGACTTCTTTGCCGTATCTGCCGCGGAGAAGTGTCTTTGAGATCCTTAACGACGAAACTTCAGATAATTGGATGTAATGCTTACTTTTTACGAGCGACTCTGCGCCGAAATTTCTACGCCGCTAATATCGCCCGCTTTCCATTCCCGCACTCACGTCGAATCCTCCCAGAATTAATATTGCAAGAGAAAGCGATTTACTCCCACGTCTACGGCGCCTAATTACGAAAAGATGAGCAAATAAACAATTTCGTCCAATCGATCACGTGTAGTACGCTGATAAATAAATTAAAGCGAGAGTTCAACATTCTACCTGATTAAGTTAGATCAACGACAAGATCTAAGGAGTAAACCACTGAGGAATCGTTGTGTGTATATGCACGCGAGCTCGAGGTATTAGTCGGGGAATTAGAAGGTATTACCTGAATGGAACATTGCTTAATTACTGGTGTAGGTGTCCGTTTAAGTGTACTCGATGGCTAGTTAGTCGTTGATAGTCTGCGTTACGTTAAGTTAAGCTTCTGCGCTTCTTGAATTAAAAAATGAGACACGTGCAGATTTGATTTAATCCAGTATTTTATTTGCCAAAGTACTTAATATCAAGAATTAAAATGTTAAGAAATAATTGTTCTCCGTTGAATTTATTGAATAAATTATCACAGGCGGTACGTTGCGACAATTAGGAGGATTTACACTTTCTGTATAATCTCGTTATATTATGCAATAATTTTGGTAATGCTTTACACGACATTGTGTACATCACACACACGCAAAAGTGAGCAGAAGTATAAATCGACTGCTGTGCGACACGAAAGGCACATTTACACGGTTCTCTCGCTGTAATCGTGCCGGATCAATTATCCAAAATGAAAGAAAGGAAAAAATAGCAAATCGATTACACGGGATATGTATAAAACGATTATCTCTGCTTCAAGGAAGTTATTCTATATACTTCCATTCACTTTGAAAGATCATCCGGTATGAATCATTCGTTATGAAAACACGTAAACAGAGTTTCAATACGGGCGGTTCGTGAAAGTACGTTAGAAGGCTTCGTTTCGCGCGTGTGGGGTGGTAGACGTTAGATTTATACAGATGATGCTGAGAGAGTGAATTATGACTCGATTATTGTATAAACGGACATTGTAGTTGTATCGCATTCAAATGGGAGGAGTTCCATCTCTCGTTTTCGACGTTTCAATCCTTTCACTAGCAGCGTGAGAAGAACGCTACCTTAAATGCCACTGAGCGCTATAGCATTGCTATTGTTCTCGATACATAAATAAGATTGCGTAACGTTGTTAATATTGCATATAAAGCAATATCACGCGTTGAGGTGCACGTGAAATTACAATTTCACAGCTTCGTGACGAATAGAAAGAAGAGAGAATAACGACAAAGCCCGTTTCTGATGACATCAAACGAAGGAGATTCAGTCCATTTGCGCGCGATTCGCCCGGGAGGATCATCAACCGAGCGAACCGTGTAAATTCGGCGCGATCTCGCGAAGGTAGCAATAATTTGCGCAACGTGTGCTCCCGACATTAACGGAAACGCGCCATCGCTCATCAGCACGGAGCCCGGACGGACCGCGGGATCGCGTCCCGGGGTCAATTCCTGAGATAATAAATCAGTACACGCGTTAGGACGATAAATCACGGCGTTCCGCGTCGGTGCAAGCCACTCGGCTCCTCTCCTCTCGGCTTGGCTCGTCTTCGCGTCGCCTCGCGTTCGCCCCGAGCCTTCTCGCGATTAAGCTCCGTGTTTCGTTTCGGGACGCGACGTTATCTCGGCATAATCGCAGAAGTTCGCGGCACGACCGACATTTATGCTCCTCGGGCGATTTTCTTTTCCGCCGTCCAATTTGCGGATCGCGCACGACTGAAAATTTCTCTCGTCTCTTTCTTTCCTTTCCATATCCGTGGGATCGATGTAATCGCGGCGCGATCGCTCCCGCCTCGCGTATCATTAGGATAACGACTCGCGCCTTGCATATTTTTCCACTTAGCGCATCCAGCGATATTTACGGTATTTTCACGCGCTCTTCACGGGGGTATCGACGCTCCGACGTTTCGGTATTCAATGTATATGTCCGGATCTACTTATCCATTGAATTTGGCAATTCGACAAGTTGTCATTGAGTTTGTCGTGATCGATCTCCGCCGCGGGATAGATTGATATCATCTGAAAATGCAGCCGGCGTAATATTACCTCTCACGGCATTATCTCGTCTGTACGGGGGAGCGCAAAATTAAACATTTCCTTTTATATATTATTCGATATTCTTTTCCCGACGCTCCATATTTCTTTGCAGAGGACATTATTTTACACATTTAATTTATCAAGCTTAATTGTTCCCTAATAATTCACGAGAATGATTAATCGAAATTCTGACAATGAATTCTCTCCCGGCCGGGATCTGCTCCCGAGTGGAAATGCTCGTTTTTGTCGATACAGATTAAAATGTAATTTCTATCTGGATTTTCGTAATTTTAACCGGAAACGAGCTCCATATACGACCGCGTTTCGTATCTCCCTTATCTCTATCTGCCGACTATCTTCTTTTTGCGGGCGTAATTATCCCGGCGCGGTGTGTGCAAAATTTAGAATACACACTGTGCCCACCGAGATATATCAAACTTAACTTCAGACTCCCGAACTAATTTATCGTAATGAGGAATAATGAGCGGCAATTTTCTCCTCCCCCTCCCCGAGCATGTCGTATCGATTCTCTGCCTCTTTCGCTTTTTCCTCGCTCTTCGCTCTTCCTCTCTCCCTTTCTCTCCCTCTCGTTCTCTCTTTCCCTCCGCTATCGACGAAATCCCGAGACACTTTAATTAAAATCTCAAACGATCGTCAGAACATGATTTTCGCGTTTTATCCGGCGGATCGGCAACGTTGTGGATTTTGGGGGCGCGAAATTAATATCTCTTCGAGATTATGGCAGCTTTATATGCATGGCCGCCGGCCACGCAAATTGGAAAGTAATTCGTCGGCGCACGAAGGGGTGGCAGGACGCGCGGAAAAGGGTGCAATAGCTCTCTCTCTCTCTCTCTCGGTGCGTTTGTGTCTCTTTTCGTCTATTAAACTCCGCCTGCTCGAAACCGTCAATTTCATCATAATTGCGTGGCATGGTAGGTAAAGCCGGAGTTGCGTCTCGCTTTATGGTTTTCCGAAAATTACTTTCCGAAAGTTCGTCGACTTCTTCCCGTGGTAGTTCATCGACGGGGCAACGGGTAGAATTTAATCGCCGTCATCGCCCGTCGTCATCGCGCGGATCGGTGTAACGCGAGCCTTCGCGAACTCGCGAAGAAGATAGGTAGATGGATAAATAGATAGGATGTATTACGTATCCTGGGGCTGTGGTTCCCTCAGGACACGAGGAAAGATACAGTAGCAAGAAGCGAAGCGGTAGGATGAATAATAGTAAATAGAGTAAAGTCTAATAAATATAACGTCGAAGCGTTTTGAAAGGACGCTGTTGATCTTTAAGTCGCGTAATATCGATGGAGGGAAAATTATTCTAAATATTGCGAAAGCTAGTTGTGAATTTTTTTGGTGTATGCTATGTCAATTCTACATACATAAATATTCTATCGTAATAAATATTGTGGATCTATAAATCTTTAAAGCGCGATCGAATAAAAGGAGCGAAATGGAATGAAGTCACATTAATAGTGCAGGTAACGATTTGTGTTGAAATATCATGTTTTCTTCGTGTATCTATCGACTTTTGCGTGTTGCGCGTCGCCGTATTTTCGTAACAAATCTAAAAAATTGAAAAAGTTTGATCCACTGACGACAATGAAAATGTCATCGCGCCCTCGGGACGTTTTCACTCTGACAATGACGTGGCTCTTGTTCTTTGGTGTGCGGATTCTTGTCTTCTCGTTCCTCGTTCCCTCGCTCTTCTCGCTAAAGAGCAACAGCCCTCCACGAGCGCACTTCGAGCTCGCTCGAAACTGCACTCGACCTCGTCGCGTCCTCGATTCTCCTCCTTTGAGGAAAAGATTAACGTCCACGGGCCGACCTTCATCGTCGCCTTTCCTTCACCTTCTACCGTACTCAGAACTCTTTAAATTTTGATTTAACATTTAAATGCAAATTATTCTTAAGAACGTCGGAATAACACCAAAATTTTGACTCGAATAGTTGCTCATTAATTTGGTCGATGCAATTAACATTATTTCTTGGGAAAAAATTGCTACTAGTACGTAATTTAAAAACCAGAGAATATTATCGTGTGGTGTGTCAGAGGAGAAAAAAATATTGTTGGCAAATCAAAAATCGGTGGTAATTTACCCGACGTAATTGGCAATATTAAAACGTAGAACGTAACTAGTCCGACGTACACGTGTGTATTTTACTTGGGAATCATGTCGGCTCGTAAAGCCTAAAGGAATCGAACGTGCACTCGTAATCGAAGGGAAACCGATGAAAATTTTATCCCGTAAATACCTCCGACGATTTCTCATCGAGCGATCTTAAACCGTGGTGCGCAGCATATAACCATAACGTGCGACAAGCAGAGAGCATCACTACTGTGACACTCGTTGAAGCGGAAAGACAGTGTCATTATGGACGGCGTCTCCGGCCCCGTAAAAAGGAAGCGTTACATGCATTAAACGCCGTGGATTCGATCGTTCGCCGCCGTTGTAAAATCCGAAGGGCTCGTCTTTACTACGTGTCGACGGCGACAATACGCGCTCTTATCCGCGCGAGATTTCGTTACCCATTTTTTTTTTCTTCTCTTCTTTTACGCCGCGTTTCGCATTATAAGCTCTCGCCATCGTCGCGAGTTGCTCGATGAATGAACGTCTTCGACGACGAGGAACAACACCCCGTAACAAACGAAAGCATTCGCTGTTTCAGACGGCTCCCTGTATTTTGCTTGCTTTCCTCCTTATCGATTCCCCATGTACGTATTAAGCTTTTTCCAAAAATGGAACGCTATTCGGTAATCCCCGAGTTCTGCTCGCGTCGTGCGACAAATCTCACCACGTGCGCGCTCGTGGATATCGGACCGGGCTTTTTTGCAGGAGAGAGACGCGGTAGCGAGCGCGAACCGGGAAGAAAGAGAGAAAGAGAGGACGGGTGAGCGTCCAGCAGCAATCCCAGCAACTCGAGCGATGTAAACGCGCGTCAATCCGTGACGCGGCGCCGCCGCGTTTTGTTTATTTTTCGAGGAAAGCGCTCGGGCAGCACGTGGCGGCCGCGCTTGCGAATGACACGTGTGCATACAGCGCTGCGTTTCCTCCTCATTCTCCCTCCCCCCCTTTTGCCGTCGGTCGCTCATTCACGGTGGCTGATCGCCGGCGACACGCGTTCGCACGCACGAGAAAGAGAGAGAGAGAAAAAAGGCGGCGACATCTCGTGCCGCGACAATGGCGCGATAATTCGCGCGAATAATGACGACGTAGGAAACGGCACGGGGGGAAAAGTGGACGCTGACGTGTGAGAGAGACCGGCTTGTGGAATCGAAGGCCTGGACGCGAAAAGCAAGGGGAATCCATTTTCCCGGTCTTGTTTAAAAGTCGGGAAAGAGAAATGCGCGCGGAGGAGAGGAGGAGGAGGATACGTGTACTTTATTCTTTCGTTTTTTTTATTCCTTCAGTACCGGCATTATATTACGAATAATAGCAGAGGCGGCGCGTCGTATTTACATCCCACGTCTAACGGTAGGCGCTCGTACGTATCCCATGTGTAACGGTACGCGCGACTCCGATCTTAATTTTTACTGGTCTAATATGAGAACGGCGTGCGGTGTCCTAACGGGTCCGAGAGTCTTACGGGGACACTTAACGAATGCGGGCCGAGGCGAGTGAGAGAGGGATCTTAACGTTACGGGTCGAAGAGCAGGCGGGTGCACGCGAGTGCAAGGGGTTAAGCGACGCCGATTCGTTGACGCTCGCTATTAATGAAGACGACGTGGGGAATGTAGCGAAATAATCGCGCCGCCACCGCCGTCACCGTGATTTCTCGAGGTTTACTGCCGCGCAAACCGCCACTCGTAAACGGCTGGTGCATAAATACCGCGATAGTTTGCGCTCGACAGTCGAGCGAGACGCTCGCCGAGAAGCTCGCGCTGCTTCTCGCCTCTTCTTCGGCGAACATAATCGCGCCAACGGTGGCCTCCGCGTTTCATCGTAACATGTGAACGAAATGGCGCGAGAGCTTCCGCTTTAATTTACCGAGGCTTGTGCGAGAGATAATTTTCCTTTCGGGGAGTATCTTCTCCGCGATCCTCATTTGTTTAGAACGATCTCGACTACTTTACTGTTTATAATTTATGAAAACGTTGGATTCTATCGGTAATGGAAATTTCTTACACACAACTTCGGAGACTCGCGGAGACTTTTATTGAAAATTTTTGTCCCAGATTTTGGCCACAAAATACGCTGTTGGTCTTAATTTTTGTTAAGAGTGTATGATAGGAGAAATCTTGATAAGTGTTTTATTCATTACGCGAACCTGTCCGAATGAGGGATGGCGGGTCCCGTAAAATCAAGTTGCTAAGTTAAACAGGTGTCGGCACCTGCCTCTTTGAACGGTGGCTCCTCCCGGCGTCATATTATGCTTATTTGCACGCATAAAAAGGAGAGATGAACGTGAAGGAGAAAGAGAATACAAAGTCGAGTCTCGACGGAGGAATTCTGGAAAGTCAGCGAATTCCGTCGAGATAAGTATATCCGCTGGCACGCAAATCTCGTATTATTTTCATAATTATTGCACTTATATCGCGCGTACACACTCGTGTCTAGTTTTTCACGCTAAATGCGATTTTCTACTCTTTCTCCCTCTCTTTCACTCTCTGTCAGTTTGATAATATGAAAGTCTATTTACCCGAATCGCAATTTTAGAGGTACGTACCTCGTGTTACCTCCAAATTCGAAATATCCCCCCTAATTATGTAAGGTTTTTATTTTAACGCGTATCTCCAACTTTAGCGATATATCGTTAACAGTGTACGCCATTTGAATAGGCGCAAGCTATCCTTAAGTACGTGTGAGCAGCATCAAAATTTCGATCCGTAATATCGATGTAAGGTATGCCCCTTCGACGCCGTCTCGGCGCGAGATGAGAACGAGACTTTGATAAACTTCCTTTAGCGAATACTTTGAACCTTCTCGCTCCGTGCTCGACACCCGAGTCTCTCGAAAGTGTCATGCTCTCAATAGAGCAATTACGCGACGAGGTCTGGATTTGCCAGCTTCCTCCAACCGGCTTGCGTTCGAGGTTTTCTTTGTGCCGCGACGCGGCGCGTTAATCTCTTCTTGAAGGGCTATCACTGAATTGGATGATTCAGGTGGAGTTTTGCCGGCGGGGAGAGCGGAGCAGTACGCGCGCGCTCTCTTCTCGGCTCGCGAGCCAGGCGAGGGGGGGAGGCGGCAGGGGAGCTACGCTATCTGCACTACTCGTGAAAAGGGGTTGGTTTAGCCCTTCGGGGCTCGCGTTGGCAGCAGGGAGGGTTCGATCCCCCGTTGCGCGCGCTAAGCCTCGTTTTCAGGGAGAGAGAGAGAGGGAGGGAGAGGGGGAGAAAGAGCCTCGTGTCTCGTGCAGTTGACAATAAACGCGATGCTCGGCCATAATTCGCAGCGGGAACGACTGCGCGTTGCAAAGTTAACGAACTCCATCGGGCCCCGGCTGCGTACTACTTCGCCGGCAACAAGTATGCATGCGCGCGAGTCCTGCCGGCGCGAAACTTCATTACGGCCGCAGCTGCACACGCTCGAAAAATACGCCCGGGCTCGATCGTTCGTTCCGCGTGCGGTCTATTTCGGCATTCGGGGGGTTCGGTCACGCGACGAGATTTGGATTGGATGAGATTCACGTGAGATTTGACAAGATGAGAAGCGAAAAAAGTACGCTGGCAATCTGGCCGCGAACTATCGGCGGACTGCTAGCCGTGATCGAGCCTCGAGGCGATGAACGTGTTCATTGTATATTTAACACAGCGAGCGTATGACGTCGAATCGGTGGTTTTTTGCTTGGTTTTCCTTAACGACGGAATAGTTGCGAACGAGGGAGAAAGAGAACGGTGGGACAACGATTTTTAAAATAGGCGTGCACGCTCGCCTTTATTCAAATGTCATTTCATTAACGCGAGAAACTCGATTATTGCTTTTAATAGATTAATTCGGTTGACGGCAAAAAAAAACATCGATCTTCCGATGAGAATTCCGAGAAGACCCGCTGAAGAGTGCTCTCTCCCTCTCTCGCGAAACACGGACCTTCTTTATTAATTCACACCGTGGAGAATATCACGGCATCAGGTAGGCGTGCTAGGAAATGCATGTATACTAATTAGGGAAATCAACGGGCGGAAGCGTAACTGAGTAACGGCGAATAGTGTAAATAATAGATTTGACCTAATTGCCGCGATAGAACTTACTCGCGTTTCTAATCACACCATTACCCGAATACAGTTGGGACCTACGATATGAGGACACGTCTGATATTCGCGTGCGTACTCGTATCGCTAATAGTCGCGAATATGGCTTTGCCTATTTTTACCCAACCATCGTTCAACTACGAAGTCTACCGACTAGAGATTCACTTCTCTCTTTCTCTCTCTCTCTCTCTCTCTCTCTCTGTTTCTCTTAATTATTGACCGATCACACGAAGGGGCTTACCCGTGGTATCGCGCTGTTTCATTATTAACTGCCATTAATTACCATCACAAAGTGATCACAACGACGTTACTTTTCGTATTCACCGTTACAACGCCAGATCGCCGTCGCGGAAATCGGTGTATTCGGTAGCGTATTAATCGTGATGCGTGTGCGAAGATATTCGTTGGAATTCAACGTTATCGGTTAACTCCGCTCATCGAGAGAGGGAATAATTCCAGGCACGAAAGACAAACGCAACAAATATTCAATCATCGTTGGGCGAACGTCATATCGACATCGTCATTGTCGACGCGTTCACCGGCGATGATATCGGCGGTTACGATCTATTATTCGATAGTATTGCGATATAGAAGCCCGAACGCGTGCGTGCGTGCATGCGTGCGTACTCGCTCGCGCGACAGTATCGACGCTCACGTTCGCGGCTCGTTTGCCCGTCACCGAAAGATTATTTCGTTAGTTACGCGATTTCAGCGCGAACTCGGTAATTGGCATAAACATATCGCGCGACCCGGCGGAAGTTACCGGAAATAATAGTAGCCGATAATCATCCTGAAACGCGGGCCCGGCCCCGTAATTGAAAAGCTGAGCGGCGTAACGAGAATGCACCTTCCTGCACAGTAGCAAACGCAATTAGCAACTCCGCGGCTCGGGCGTTTCGAGCCGCTCCAATAAATCTTCCATCCCGCCTGCCCGCTCCGCTCTCGTCGCGCTTGTGTCGGCCGCGCGTGCGGAAAGCGAATTTTTTAGCACGGCCTCTCAAGAAAATAAAGCGTCGTGCGTGATCGCGTCAGCTGTACTCACGCGATACATCTGTGTTTTACTGCGCGCGTCCGCGAAAATACACCGGAGTGCCCCTAAATTCGCGCGGCGCAGCAACACGCTCCATACGCCGATGCACGATGAATTTCTCCTTCTCTCTTTCCCTGATTAATTCGCCCCGCTTGAAACTAACAGCGAGATAATCGCGCGACGATTAAATAGAACCGTGTAACGTACAAGCGGAGTGACGCTATTTGCATAACATCTTTACCGCTACCGTTTAAACGCGGTATCCGGATGCGCCGTGAAAGCGACTTCTGAGCCGAGCGGTGAGGATTTTTCGAGAGGGTGAAAATCGCGTGGAGAACGTCGTCGGTTTTGTAATTCTCGTCGATTTGAGAACGATCGAAGAAGGAAGAAGGAGGAAACGGGGGAAAGAAGAAGAGGCGAAGGCTATGGTAATTACGAAACGAACGTCGTTAGGTCGTCGGTGCCAAGCGAGGAACTATTAAACGCGAGCAAGGAGCTGTTTGGTTCTCAATTAATTATCATTGTGCGTCCCTCGTCCATGCTGGCAACGAGCTCATTATCAAATTAACGATATCAGTGGCTAACCTCAGCGACGTTTTCCGTTTCGGTCGAGCACGGCTAATTGCCGTGCGAGTAAATACTTTTTATGCTTCAAGTGAAACGTCTCTGATTTTGTCACAGTTTCGAACTTTTCACTTTTCGTCTTCTTCGTCGTACGATCGCATCTAAGATCTGGAGGGAACAAGAAAGAAATATAATTTCGAGAATTACACGTGTTTTTCTTGACGTGAACGTAGTTTTTCTCGTTTTATTTCAATTTTTTGCTTAATGAATCTTCAATTTACTTCGGTAATTCGCAGCGTGTTGTTCGACTGAATGAAAAAGAACAGGTAAACAAAAGTAAACGGATATTACATATGATAATCGAGAAAAATATTTGCATTTAATTAGTAGAATTAAATACGCAGAGAACGAAATAATTAAATAAAGCTAAATAAATATTTCATCCGGTGATATTTACATTTAAAATATTTGCATTTAATTATTTTGTGTTGTTATTCGATATTGTAAAACTCATTGTTTTGTAAGACGTATGAAATCAGATTGATGGCATTTTTTTTTTGTATAATTTACACGCGCACTCGATTCGATATCGCTGACTATTGATAAGGCGATTTATAAGGGACCGTCTTGATGCATTACTGGAAATACTGTACTAAGCGCTAGGGCGCTTCTTAAGTAAAAATCACGAAAGCCAGGAGTACCTCACGATTATTTCTTTCTTTTTTTGTTGCTAGTGTATTTTCCGCGTGTGCGAGTTCCACGCTTTATTCCGGAAAGACTTTGCGGCTTTTCACTTTGCGCTTTGCCTTTATGATTTCGCCTTATGGGTTGCTCGCAAATGAAAAGTGAAAAGCACGCCGCGAAAAGAGAAGTAACCGGAACTTTCGATGAAATTCTAGCGTCTGTTCTGATATCAGTTCGCGAAACGTCAAGTCGTCGTGAAAGCAAGTGCATTTCTCCCCACAGTTAAACTTTTTATCTTTGCTAGAAAGTCGCCGTTTCTGTTTGGTGAAATTTGAAAAATTTTCTCCGATAACTAACAAAAACGCCAAGTTTGGAGTTCGCCGTTTCGCGTGCTCTGAGTTATTTAGTATCTTTAAACAAGAATCCTGTTTTTACCGGTGCTGTTAATTCCGACTATCTGGATATTCGAGAGTTTTTCAGTAATTGAATACAGGGCTAATATCAGACGTTACAAATTATTGATTTCTTTAACGATAGTAATAACGCCCGGAATTAGCCGTATACTTAGTTATTGAAAGACTCGGGAATCCGGGTGGTCGAAATTGACAGCACTAATTTCCACCGTCCGAGTTACCGATAATCCTTTTTATTTCATACCCCCGCGAGAAGTATGAGATTCTCTCTCGGGAAATTAAGTGTGTAGATACAAAGTAAATAGATCTTCATAGGCCAATGAGCTATCGGATACGGATAACTGCAAAACGACGATAATATTGGAATTCGCGAAGTTATTTCGTAAGATAAAGGCCGCGGAATTTCACAGCGCGCTGCGGATTTTCCCACGATATATCGTCCCCCGGCTACGTAATATTGAAATTATTCCGCCCTTTTAAGCGTTTAATATGTATGTTCTAAACTAAGTAATCCGGAGTTATTTCGGTCGAGTGGCCACTATGTTACATGGCGTTGGCAACCGTCCCGGGAGTCCAAGCACTGCCGCTCGTAGGGAGATAATTTCCTTATCTCTGCATAAACGCCTGCTCTCTTTCGTTGCATCGACGGAAGCGCGCGCGCTTGTTCGTGTTTATCATGCTGCACAATATTAATCGATATTCCACTGGGGCGTGCGCTGAAACGTGCGGAGGGTGGGATGCACTTTCCACCCGATGGTGTAACATTAATACGTCGCGTAGTAATTATTTTATGCGCTTTTGAGTCGGATAGTTACGGAGAACGAATGTTACGGGGAAGAAAAAAAACTAGTCTGTCAACAGCCCCGTTCCGAAATAAACGCCTACGCATCGACCTTAAACAAGCGCACCGAGGAGGAGCGCTTTCCATCACCGCTCGAATATTTCCGCGAACACTGTACACTTCCTTATGCATGCGCTTTTCACGATCAGGTGTTACTTCAGATTTACATGAAATCTCACTTTACGACCCATTTATTTGTTTCGGAGTAATTTTCTGGCTCGTACTGTGCAATTCGATGGGTCATTAAACGTGGCTTACCGGATAGGCGTTTGGCAAACGTTCAAATAGGGTGAAAAACAACTTTGAACGCGCGATGAGTTTCTTACGAATGTGCCGCTTGCTTATTCTAATTGGCTCGTTTTAAACCAGAGTTTAAAAAGTCCGCCCGAAAAATACCGTCTAACGTTTATTCGAAACACGAATTCCGGGGCTCTTTATTCGGGCTGATCCTCGGGTCACCTTTCGATTCGTCTCGCGGCTTTAAGTGGCCGTTTAAAGTTTGCCGCTGTTTGCAAGATTGATTTCGAGGATACCGGTGGCGTATCGATGCGCTCTCCTCCGTCCGAGTTAATTTTCGGAGGTGGCTCGCGCCTTTGTGCTTTCGGCGCGACTTACCGGATGGTATTGGCAGCCGTTCAAGTAAGGTCAAGAACTCGCGGGCGCGCGATAATTTTCTTACTCGGCTGAAAGATATAACGAACGCCGCGAATGGGCTCTCGCACAATGCGGCGGCGAGCTATCGCGGTGGCATGAATCCCGCGGAGCCAGCCAGCCGATCGGCGGCGCGCGTGCAATAATTTGTCCGGCAAACAATAGCGCCTCCGTGCCGTATATGCGATCGATATTAAGTGCACGCCGGGGACACCACGTCGGCGGAAACCACGGACGCGAGTTATCGAGTTTTGATTGGTGTTTTCATCGGCCCGCGCGTACTGCTACGTTCGCGGCGGCGTGCGACTGACGTGCGCGGAAATTGAAATAATAATGTGGAGAGAGGCACAAAAAATGATAGAAAGAAGGGGAGAGAGAGAGAGAGAGAGAAAAGACACAGGAAGAAGGAGAGAAAAGGAGGGGAGACGAAGGAGACGAGGGAAGAAGAAGAATAGCAACGTCGCGACCCGACGTTATTGCGATGCAAAACCGTCGTGCGCCCACGCGAAGAAGCGAGAAGGAATTCTCGCTCTTCGCAGGACTTCGTATGCATGAGACCCAGGCCGCGATATTTATGGCCCGCTTTTAAGGAAAACGCCCGCGCGCGTTTACGCTCTCCTCCTCCTCGCGATTCGAGCGAGTTCGCAGTGGCATGTATCAGCTCGTTCGGTTTTTCCCGCGACTCGTCATCCGTAGAACTCGCGTTCTCTCGCGGCCGAATTATCGCTCGTGTCGTTAGAATCGGCGACGATGTGATTCCCTCACGAATCTACGTTTCATCTCACGCGTTTAACGCACGTCCGAGAGACGAAGAAGATTAAGAACCTTTCTCTCTCTGTTGCGAGCGCGCGAGATCTCCCCTTCGTCGCGTTATCTCGCGGCTCTCGTTCTTATCTCGCGTCTCTGTCACGTGGTTGGACGTACACGCGCCGATAAAGGCGGATCAGCGTCGCGTAATTACCGCGAGAATATAGCTCTCTCGGTGTTACCCGGCGCGGAAACGGCGCGTGAAGTCGTGCTCGCGTCACGCCGCGCGACTAAAGGTTAAAGACATTAAACGACGAATGTGTAAGCGGCGAGGCTATAGTTGTATTCGCACGGCGTTGTGACCGGAAAAGTCATGTCGAAGTGCGATGGTCGATTCACGCGTGTGTCGTCAATGGGCGACCTAGCTTGGCCAGCTCCGGTGCCAGCGAACTCTCCGCTCGCGTCGACTTATCTTGTTTTCTGTCGATATCGGGACGCAACGTCATGACACCTAGGAAACTATTATTAATAGAACCACACGGCGTTACACGGTTGTAGAGCCCGATAGTATCCGTGATTGTAAAATGTCAAAAAGACAACTGCTTGCAAAGTCACACGCAACGGGAAGTTGTCGGCATCGCAAGGAAGAGACGGCGGTAACTCGATTCGGAATTCTACTTCTCCATTAAACTTGAAAATTAAAGGACCGATGCGGAATCTCGAGATAAAACATTTTACAGTTACTTTCGGTGCCAACCTACACACTTTTTGAATTTAATTGTAAAAATAGTTGAGAGAACCATTTTTCTAGCAAGTGTTCCTACAGCGTCAGTGGTAATAACTTGATATATATGTTGCGACTTCTATAAAATATAATACATTTAGTACCGAAAGTAACTATAATTTTCTATCGGTATAGGAGCTTATCGTCCTACATTTCATGCTACTGCAAATAGTTACCGCCGTCTTTTCCATACTAAGTTTTAGAGAAAGACTTATTTCAGAATTACTTAAATATTTGATTATTTCGAGACTTTATTGCACTTAATCTGAAACTTTAAGCTTTCGCGGTGTGGATAAACATTCGATGTAGCTTCCGAGTTGACGTTGCGTCTTCCGAGGATTTATATGCGACGTTTCGCGAACATTTCAGTTCACTTCTTCAGGGTGAAGATCGACCTGAAACTGACCACGAGACGTCGAATATAAATCCTCGAAAGTCGCGGCGCCAACTCGGAAGTCACGTCGAATTGCAAGTGTGTGTGTGTGTGTGGGCGGGGAGGGGAATTGTTAGGATTTCTCGGTCACCTTCATTACTGGCAAAACGGCAACAGTGTACGATTGACAGGAGATGACGTGGTCTTTTTTGCCGATTGTTTTGGTACTGTCGTGCGCCGCGAACTTCCCCGCGACCGAGTCATTACACTCGGGCCGACACGCGACGCGCATACCGCGATGTGGAGCACGTATATCGATACGTTATTTATCATTTCTGTCGGCTCCTAAAATATTTTGTCGGTGTCCCATCGGCATCACGTTTATCACACGCGTTTCTCTGATCGAATCGTATCTATGCGAGTGTCGGTGCCACGATGGAGCACCCGAAGCAGCCGAGAGCAAAATGCTTGATCGAGAAATCAGGATGGAGAATGTCTGTATAAATATGAGTAACAACACATTATATATATATTTCCAGATGTGTCAAAGTCACGTATTTATGAACATATTGAATGCAGTGGTCGACCGATGATCGGTGCAGCGTTGTGCATTAACCCATTAGCTGCCACGATCCCCATTTGGGGATCAAAACAAAACATAATTTGAATATAATTATACTGTTACACAACTTTTTGTGCATATATATAACTTATCCGGCCAAAAATAAAAAAAAAATTTGGCAGTTAATGGGTTAATGATGTTCGGTAGGCATATTGTTGCAATAGATATATTTTGTGAAATAATTAGATACAAATGCAGATACTGAAAAGGAAATGTAAGTAGATGCAGATATAAGTTTGAGATAAATAATTAGATATGGATATACATATTATGAGAATATATCTAGATACACTGCATGGAGTATATATTCTCATAGTATATGTATCTAATTATTTACCTCAAATTTATATCTGTATCTGGTTATTTCAAAAAAATATACCTGTTACAACTGACATAGAGTGATGTCAAAAATTTCGAATTGAACGCATCATTTCTGAATATTCATGCATCGTGATTGCCGCTTTGGAATATCTTTGTTACCTCACAGAATAATCAGCAGTCATGATGCATGAATATTCAGAAATGATCCGCCTGATTCGAAATTTCCGTTCTCACTATGCTTAGGAAATCGGACAGCATTTTGATGCACGGCATTGTATTATGATACTATATCTTGTCTAATTGGTTACGTATAATATATAATTCATCGCATCTAGTGAAATTGATTCTGCAGTCAATGAGACGAAATAGAAGATACTCGCATGATGTATTTTTAATAATCCAATCAGTTTAACTTTCGCGTATCCGATGGAAGTCAGTCGACGTGTTAAACAAAATGTTTCCGATTATGACGGGTGTTTGATCAACTTATCGAGAATAAGGACAGTTCATGTAAAAGCTAAATTTCGACTCTCGGCAACTTACTCGAGCCGAGTTTTTATCTCTCTTTCTTTTTTTCACTTGTGCATTAATCCTTGCCACTCGAATGATATAGCAATAAGCTGAGAATGAAGTATGAGTGTAATTATTAGGAGAAAGGTTTTACCATCTGTGCTCTCTCGCGTTCTCCAAGCGCGATTCACCGAATATTCGCAATTACACCGCTGCCTGGTTAATTCTCAATAATGAGCAGATGTTGGACGACCTGTGCCAGGGAGTATTGCGCGGTGATACATTATTGAATTAAGTAATTTGCGCACATTCGGCGGCGGTTTGTCCGAGAAATATTTTTCTCGGTGTCATTAGGCGACTCGCCAACCGAGAGTCTCTCTGTCTAATCTCCACTTAAGTAACACCGGTTAATTCTCCAGTGATTTATGCCCGGCCGTAATTCCTCAATTTCCCAGCGCTTATTACAATCGAGACTATCGATACCTCGACGATCCAGAGTCTGTGTAGTACTTCTCCGTTTGTTCCCCCGGTGTCTGCGGTTGAACGGCGCCGTACGGAGTTGCGGGACACCCCGTGTATTCCATTGTTCCTTCAATCGAGGGTGTTCTCGCGGAGAGGTGGGCTCGAATTTCCACATGGCGCGCGCGGGTGGGTGGAATAATTTAGCGAACGAGACGAATGTCTCGAACGCGAGCCCGCCGGGCTCGAAATCGCCGGGTCGTGCGCGCCGTGAAAGAGGATCGATATGGGTTTTTAAGGGACACGCGAACTTCTATTTCCGAATCCGTGCCGCGACTGTGTCGTTTCGCGTTTTCTTAGAAGTGTGTCGACGAGGGTGGCAAAAGAGGGAGAGAAAAAGAGAGGGGGGGGGGGGATAGAAAAAAGAATATGAAAGAAGAACGGTTTCGCGCGTCGCGACGCCTGAGAAATCTTTCACACGACTTCGATAAACCGAATAAGCCGGAGCGAACAAGACGGAGCTCAGACTTAAAGCGTTCTTCAGCTACGAGAGCTTTGTGATATCTTATCTATGGTAGTTCGTGTGATCGGCAAAGTAAACTACGCGTGTAGCGCTGCTCAACTCTCGGAACGTCGTTCGCGTTCAGCGTGCAATTCGCGGCGTGAAAAGGTTATATGAGACGCTTTCCCGCGAGCAATTCCCTTCTCTCGTTACGTGGAAGGACCGCTTCTTGATTTCGACTCGGTCGGGGAAATTGCAAAGGGACCCGCCTCCCCGACGGCGACAACAACTGGCGACGCAACTGCGGCTTCATTACCGTCATTAAGGAAATGCAAGCGCGCAGGTGCGGAAAGGAATTTCAAAATCGCGCATTATCGGCCGTTGCCCGCGAGCGATAAAAAAAAATCGTTACTTTTGCCGGCGCCTCCACTTTATCTGGGACGTTTCGCTGAAATGCGTGGGTTTCAACGAAATTGTTTAGCCAAATTAAAACTGTTCATCGACGCGGCTAAAAATCGCCTTTGGAAGATGAAACGATTCTTTCGCATCGAGACAATTGCGTGCGACTTCGTTAATTATCATCTGGGCCGCACTGGATCAATATTATGCTAATAACTCGATGATTTTCTATCATCCAAGTATGACTCGATCGAATGATTTATTATTTAATCGAGCATGCGCCTTGTGCTTTAACTTTAAATATTACATTATTGCTGATTCATTGTTCATTCACGCAAAGCGGAAGCGACACTCGTTCGGATTTCGTCTCAGGTGTGAATATAAATCACTTCGGGGCGATCCGCTCGTTGACAATGATGGCGGTTTCGTGTAACGCGATGCCTTCCTGCTGGCAGAAGACTCTCAAAGAGTTATTTCACAAGAAAATGCAAAAAGGAAAGAATCGATTCTTGACTTCGACAATGAAGGTCCTGATAC
Source organism: Dinoponera quadriceps (assembly GCF_001313825.1). Taxonomy (NCBI): domain Eukaryota; kingdom Metazoa; phylum Arthropoda; class Insecta; order Hymenoptera; family Formicidae; genus Dinoponera; species Dinoponera quadriceps. The sequence goes on along the minus strand of NW_014557093.1, from coordinate 161,480 downwards.
CTCTTAATCCGCAATTGGCCGCGCTCTTCCCCCGCGACCGGTTCCGAGAGCGCGCGAAGTCGAAAGGAGGATCGCGATGTCTCGGCCTCGACGTCGTTTCTTCATAACCTCTCGCGCTTCGTTTCGCTCCGCTTCGTCGAGCGACAGTTTACGACGGCGAATGAATTTATCAAGGACGAGATCGGGCGCGCGGGGATGAGGGAGCGTTAGCGGGGGTGTAAAGATCGGATCGTCTCTTGGATGCGTTCGTCGAGAGGCGGATGAGATCCCGATAATGGAAATTCACGATATGATGGACGCGCTTCTCTCTCTCTCTCTCTCTCTACCGCTCCGGAATGAAGCGCGGGGATCATAATCGAAGCATTGTTATCGCTTTTACGGTCCCACCATCGCGGAACGCGCGCGATGGATAATTATTTCCAATACGACGATCTCTCGCGCGGGCCGGATGCTCGCCATTGTCGGTGGGAATTTTACTTTCGCGCACGAAAGCTGCCACGCGCGCGCGCTTCAATTAGTTTAACGTTCATTGACCGTCGCGCGCGATGATGAATTCTCGTGGATTTAATCGCGAAATTCTCGCGGAAGGAACAATTCGACTCCGGTTAAATGTTTCTCCGTTTGTAAAATCGCGCTAATCAGCCGTTCTCGACGGGTCGGACGGAATGTAGGCGCGAACAACGGACGGAAGTAACGGGGCGAAACTCTCGCGGAAATTAGACGTTGCGTTTCCGTGCACACGCGAGTAGCCCTCGCGCGCACATTTTTCATACGGCGCTACGTATGCGCACCTCTCCGCGTATCCGTTCCCATTTTTCTGTCGGAACGAACCCGCCCTTCGCACACGCCAGTCGCCAGGCATTTTTATCTGGTGACGTTCGAGCGCTGCCGTCGTCGGCCGCAATCGATTTCACCCTCCAACGCCGAGATGCCATTCTCGGTTAGAAGCGCTTACGATACATAGAGATGATAAACATTCCCCTCCGACTCTCGATTATTTATAAGCCGCGGTCTCGACACTTTGATGTTGGGATGAATTTAATATTCCTCTTCATTTGCCGCGTAACATACGCGCGTTTTCTAAAGACGTCCCGTAAAAATAAGAGATATTCTTACAAACGTTAGCGCATCCGTCGCTACTCGATACGAATATTTATCTCGCGAATAAAACCGAACGATCGAACAGTATAATGAAGCCGACGAATGTTCCAATGGAATTTTCCGAATTAACCGGACGATGCCTTCCTCACTCTCGGTTATTCGCTTAAACGCGCAAGTTGCGGCGAGCTTTCCGCGTCCGAACATCGTTACCTTTGCAAAAGCCGTTTCTTCCGGAGGAGACACATTGTGGTAAACTCACGACCTCGGCCACTATTCAATTACGTCATTAGTTGAAGAGCGTATTTTTCCGAGACAACAGGTTTTGCGAGGAAAAAAAGCGTAATTGTACGCTCGGCGGGAGTCCGCGGGAGAAAGAGAGAGAGAGAGAGAGAGAAGAGACTCCATCGCCTCCATGCCGCGGAGTTAACTCGATTCACGCTCCGGCGAGTCCGGCAGATCGGCCTGATCGGCACAGACTAAGTGAATTCCATTTCTCGTCGACGACGAACAACGAATGCGAACGAGCGACGACGGCGGCGAAACGTCCTCGCGTTTTCGATGGGCGGCCCCCACGCGTTTCGACGTTTCTAGGTCAGCCGAGTGCACTTCTGGGTCGGCCGAGTTCCCAAATGCCTTTATCGTTGAAAGTCAAGCTCGAACGAACTTCGTCGTCGTCGCCTTCGTCGTTGTCATCGTCGTCGTCGACGCACCGTGTCGCGCCCGCGAAGTTTTAACCGGTGTTGTGCCATCTGCGCGATACGAGAATTAGTGCGGACAAGGTGGACAAGGACGGAGGACGAGAAAGTTGCCGATGAACGAACGGCGGGTAATTGTTTGCCGAATCGCGAGCGGTATCGCGTGCCAGAACTCCGTCTCATATTTCCCGGCGTTAAGGATTATTTCCGGTATTACGTTTTTCCGGATCTTCCACCCGGATTCACCGGAAACATCGGAGATTTATATCTCGAATGATTTATAATATTTACACTTATGTATATAAAGTGTATGTATATAAAGCGTATTATCCCGTCACGTTACTCTCTGCGACGCGTGATGAGGATTTTTCAGTCAAAGTTGCATCGGGCGAATGTACAGGATCGATTTTTGGGCAAATAAAACAATACGATGCTTCCACTGGTAATTAATAATTAAAATTAATTAGCTTTATTCAATAGACATTCGGTGAAAGGCGCTATTCTTTCGTGATTTTATAATTTATAATATCTATTAATTATATCTTCGAAATGGCTTTGAACACATTGCCTCATTCATTATTCGGCTCCAATTATCTCGCGTATTGCACAGTATTCAAAAAATAAATTCACATTGCATATTCTATGTTACATAATACGAGATTACATGCATATTTATTATAAAAATAAGTTCATACTGTGCACGTATACATAATTTACGCACAGAACTAAAATATCAGAATTTAAAATACTTTTACTATATTTTAACCACACAATTAACTAATTAATTAATTAATTAAAATGAGAAATACAAATTTTTCTCTTTTGAGGAGAAATTTATTTTCCGGTTTATTGCATATCGTTACAACAGTATTTGTCCGATCGTATCTCGCACATTGATTACTACCGTGTGAGTGATAATAAATTGAAAATATACTTACACAAAAAAAGAAAGACATTTATGTATCTTTTACTCGAATGCATTTATAAAATGGCAACTTCCGTCGATGTATTCTATCGGTTTTGCGCGATATTTCCATTCCCAATTTTATTTTTGATCGAAACGTCGCGCTCGTAATTTTGTCACACAGCAAATAGCAACAAATTCCGCAAGGTGTCAAGGCACAATGCGAATTAATCTTTTGTCTTTGGAGCTCCTTTGTCCTGATACTTCGGTACTTGGATACTCGCGAGGACCGAACAGAATTCCTCGTCTCTTGGAATTATATGGCGAAACGGCAACAGGGAGTTGTTCTCAGGGCTGTAATACGAACGGACGTCCTTTAAACGACCGTTGTTACGCTACGATGCGATGCAGAAAAGAGATCGCACTTTATTTCCGCGCTTGTTACTTCGACCACTACCGGTGTATCTTTAACCCATTAGCTACCACGATCCCCATCTGGGGATTTTGGAAAACATAATTTGAATATAATTATACTGTTACATAACTTTTTGTGTATATATATATAACTTATCCGACCAAAAATTTCAAAAAAAAAAAATCGCGTATTGCACAGTATTCAAAAAATAAATTTACATTGCATATTCTATGTTACGTAATACGAGATTACATGCATATTTATTATAAAAATAAGTTCATACTGTGCACGTATACATAATTTACGCACAGAACTAAAATATCAGAATTTAAGATACTTTTACTATATTTTAACCACACAATTAACTAATTAATTAATTAATTAAAAAAAAATTGACAGTTAATGGGTTAATCACTCACCATCTTGAAAAAGTGTTGTCGACATTTTTCGCATTAAGATGTTTCTGAATTTTCATTTCCGACGTATCCGAAGGTGCGATTTTGCGAGATTCTTCCCGGAAAAATTCGAATAAAGTCGAATAAAGTTAACTTGTTTAACCGCTGATACGAGATAAAATTTATCGTGGGAGATTTAAAACGTTGCGGCTTGCCGATAGTAAAAAGAAGAGTACCGGATACTGTGTGTAACCGAGGACGACTGACGAGACACCGGCGTTTAATAATCAGTGCGTGCTGATAAGGGACGCCAGATGTGATTAATACCAGGAACTCTTATCGCCAAGGTGTGTGTTGCTTGCTTACGATAGTATTTCCCGATAGACGCGTGTAACGGTCGCTCGATGTATAACGAATCGTTTCGCGGATTTCTTCGTGCGACGGCGACGTTGTCCGGTCGGTCCGGCGCGATTTTATTACGATCGTTCGATGCGCTGCGTGCGGTACTTCTGTTTCCTGAGGCGAATGGCAAAGACGCGACGTACTTATGAGTTCTCGCTCGAGAGCACCGTATGTCCAGTTTTCGAGCGTTACGAGTCTTAATGCGACGCGGATGTAAGCCCGATGGTGGCGTATCGAGTTCAGTGAGATTTTCGAAACCGGATTTATGACATTCTCCGTTTCCTTTTTACGTGGTAGTTTCATCGCCGGTGATAATCGTTTAGACTTGATTGTAACTTGACCATAAAGAGTAATCATACATAACGTGCTGCAAAAACGACCCGTACGACGTTAAACTGCACCTTGTACCCACATCGTCGAATTTCAAGTTTTATACGTACTATAAAATGATCGAGCGTCCGAGTTAACGTCTTGATAAAAATAATACGAATGAGAGCGATTAATAACTAGTCCGGTAGAGCGGAGTGGATCGATGACACGCGCGAAGGGACATTTCCACGGAGAGAATTAGCGACTACCTTTCGAATATATATTAGAAATAGAAGGTGGTAATTTGATTCCTTTAATTGACGTAAAAATGTATAACCTTAATAAGATAATCGTTCTCTTGGAAATATCCACAGAATCCGGTTGTTGGTCTAGAATGATTACTCTTCATGTAAAAATCAATGGAACATATTGAATAGATTGAATGAGATTACTCTTGCAGAGTATTAACTGGAGAAAATCAATATTAAATATCCGTTGAATGCGTATATATTTAGCTGCGGTATGGTTTATCAAATTACATTTCAGACGGTTACTGTATTTATTCACATTAATGTATACAAGTTGCAAGGTTCAACAAAATATATTTGCAGACGCATACATAAGTGAAAATAACATAATAGCATATGAATGATAAATGCGATAGAAATAGCAATAAATAGTACAAACAACAATGTATAGAAATATGATAGGAATAAATCAATAGTACCATAAGAGGCTGATTCAAACGTTACATGCGTATTCAGCGAATATTCAAAATTGATTTACTCGACGATGAAGCCGTGTAAGAAAAAAATTTAATTCTACATTTCTTCGACTTCCTTTCGCGCGAAGTCATCCCTTTTACGGTTGTACCGTGATTGCAGCCGTATTCTCTGTGCAAGAGGAGCTTATTTTTCAGAATACCCATACAGGTAGATTAATCGGATTACAAAAGTATTCTCCTTACGAAAGCACACCTTATTTGCGGAATTAAACTCATCCAATCCCGGTGATATCGCGCCTTCACGTTGTATTCCTTAAGCGCATACTTAAACTTCCATAAATTTCCCTATAATATATCCGATTACGATTTTTGGCTGGATGGAACGAGTTCGCTGAGATAACACTTTATTTTCGCGCGCGCACGATGCACTGAGCGCATTTTTAAATCTGGAACTGGTTTACAAGTAGCGCACCGGTTTGGCCCGTCGGCCAAGCGGGACGAGCCGAAGAAGAGCAGCCGGATGAGGGACGGCGGCAGGGGGAGGGGGGGAACGACGATTCGCATCTTTTCTCGTGCGCGCCCCGTTATTACAGCGGTGTCGATGGAGGTGCGCGCCCGCCTTCTTTATTTGTGACTACAGCCCTGGTTCTCCTTGCCAGCAGCCTTGCCCGAACCGGCCAACGACCGTATCTCTCTTACCTATCCTGCAGCAGCCGTCTCTCTTTCTCCCTCCTCCTCCGTCTCTCGTTACCCCTGCCTCTGTTCTCTTCTCTCTCACTGTCCGTCTCTCTTCGCTCCTTTCTCTTTCGCTGAACAAGCTCCGCTCTTCCACGAGGTTCCCTTTGATCCGACGTGTACAGGCAACCTCACGCGAAACTTGCGCAAACCCATCCCGCGGACGATCAATCGACCGGCCCGATCGATCGTGTCGAGAGAGACAGAGAGAGAGGGAGAAAGAGACGTCGCGTCACGCACCTGGTCCGAAAAGGAAAAAAGAAAACACTTCCGGAGTGTTAAGAATGCGCATATCCGTGACGCGTTGCTCTTCGTAGCGCGGCGGTCGACGCGTCGTAAAATGCCGGAGGAATTTCGGCGCGTCATCGCGCTCGTAAAGTCAGTTTATCTGCGAGCTTCTCGCCGCGAGATCTGGTTTCTTCGAGCTTTTGTCCGATGTCTCGGAACGACGATTCCGCGCCGTGCATCGCGATCGGACTTCGCAATGGGGAACGAAGAAGATGCCGCGCGTGTTTATCCGTTCAATCAACAGTGTAATCTACAATACCGGAATATCACTTTGCACGCATGCGCTATAATTAAAACAATTAAGAGCAACCACTGCGGCCGTCGTGTAACGAAGTTCGGTGCGCCAAGCATAGGCACACATTTCGAAAGCTCTGTATATCTAAACTGACTATCGTGTTATCGTACCATCTCAGCCCTTAACTCGCGGCGTTAATGCCGCTTTCTTGAGTTGATCCATTACCCTTCTACGTTGTACGAGGCGTGGGGATGTTTCATGATACTATCAATTAGCCGACATCTTAACTCGAGACGAAAGCGGGATATCATATTATCATAAGTAACATTCGAAATAATGATAAGGACGGATGGAAAAAGATATACGAGTAGCTCTGCAGCTGGCGGTCGATGCAGTGTCACCGGTGTCGCAGGACGACTCGATAAGGTATCGAGCGATAGTTCGGATATTTCACACGTCATCCGTGTTACTGGACATCCGTCACTGCTTCGCATCCTCGTGTAATCATTCGTAAGTGTCGATCGCGCTGTTCGAGCGGCTCTCGCTCGAAAGAACGAGTGGGCTAGCTTTCGTTCTGGCAGGCGTGGGTGGCGTGGGCCTATCCCATCTTATCAACAGCAACGGTCGAGGCGGATGTCACGATAATGCCACTCGTGAAGAATGCTTTCATCATCATAAGAACGAGCGCCGCGTCGAGCGTGTCATTTAGTCAGAAAAACGGCAAAATCGCATGTTGCTTTTTCTTTCCTTTTCTTTCTCTCTCTTTCTCTGGAATCTTATCGTTATGCTCCGTTAATAAGAGTTTTAATGAAATTTGTAAACTGTCGGCTGCGATAGTCAGACGTTGTTCAGGAGTACGATCAAGTATGTGAGAGAAAATCGAGATAATGTCGTATCGCTCGCTATAATAATAATACGAGTCTAAATTACACAAAATTAACACATACACGCGCACACTTGGCGAAACAAAATGAGTGAGTAACTTTATTAGAGATTAGAGTTGAAAATCTGATATGCTTAAACATATCGCGCGATTACGACATTTACCTTCCGTTCAACACTTTCTTTCCCGCTTTCCCGGAAAAGGTGAACTCAGAAATTAACTAAATTATGAGAAATTAAGTCACTTGGAGCGATGAATCTGGTACAATACGTTTTCGAGTAATAATCCTCGCACTTCCATGACTCTCTCAGCGCTCCAGTTAGACGGATTCCGAGTCTGCGGCAATCGGCTTCATGTCATTAACGTAAAACTTCGTCGCTCTGCGTCGATGCAAATGCGCGTGACAGTACTCACTGGCTCGGATTTCGAGCCAGTCCGCGAACCGGCAGCTGGCAAGCTCTCGCCGATGGGAAGCTCGACGAAAAACGATATTCCTTCATGCGCGACCGAGTGACTCGGACTTGCTCGATGTCCACGTTGCACCGTTGACGGCGTCCGTTGACGGCGAAGGTGTCGTATTTCTTATCCGTATCACCTAACATTCGAACGCGTCTATATGAAGCGGAAGCGGGCACGAGCGAGCGATTCCGCGCGTGCTGCTCGAAGGTGTATCGTCAGGATCCGCTGGTACTCCGATTGGATTCGGAGATCAATCATGCGTGATCGACGTGTTCGCGAAGGCATCCGCGTTGCTGACCTTCGACTATTACATGCTCGTCGAATCTAAATTAAAGCCGCGGCGCTTTGTCTCACAGGCGTGTGAGAGAGGTTTCAAGCGACGGATTAACTATCTCTTTAACCCCGCGCTCGATCGCGATATCGTGGCGCGTGTTATTTCAATTCGCGGGGACGCGCGAATGCACGGCAAGGTGGCATCGGCCGGCCGCGCACCGACTATAGAGGGAATTCCATTGAAGTCGAAGCTTTCCCCGCGGCGCGGTAAAAATGCGTGAGAACGCGTCGTCTCGTCGCTCGGCCGAGCAGGAAGAATCGCTCGTGCTCGCGGTGTTTTCTCCGGAGAAACTCGATACAGAGCCTCTCTCTCTCTCTCTTTCTCCCACCCCCTTCCCTTTCTCTCTATCTCGACGAGGAGTAGTCACGTTGCCGAGCAGATCGTTCGACGTCCTCGCTCGTAGGAAGGTCGTTTCGTTCGCTTACTGCAACGTCGTCGCGCAGGTCACACGCGGCGACATTGCCGCTCGCATCGTGCTTTTGGATCAGGCCCCTCGCGTTATTATTCGCAACGAGCGTAGAAAGGACGGGCGATTAATCGTTTCGCGGAAAAGAGCGAAGGGCCGCGGCCGATATCACGCTTCCTCCGGCCCGTAAGGGCGAATCTCTCACGATCGGGAAACGAGAGCAAAAAGATAAGGAGCGCAGCCTTCGTGCCAGACGGTGTACTGCGCGTTGTTCGCGAGACTTCTCTCTTTCTCCGCCGTGGGTCACGCGACACCCCTCGAAGCACGAAGGCAACAACGTGGTGCGTCGGCTACTCGAGCAAATCGGAGCGGCCGCCGGAGCTGCGCGCGCCTGTGCGGCCCGTGTGTGCTCGGGCGGTGTCGTGCGCGGTCGGCGGTCTCCGCGGCACGTCACCGCTGCCGAGCCCGAGCCGGAGCCCTTCGCCGCCGCCGTGATTCACAGTCCGGGTCAGTTCGTCGAACGATCGTCGCTCGGTGCGGGAGAACGCGTGCGCGAGTGCCGCTGGTGTGATCACGTGAGAGAGTGTGCGGAGCAGTTCGATACGGTTTCGTACAGTAGTGACTAACTGCGTTCGTCGCCTCGCTGGTGCTCCCGGTTTGTCGGTTACTCGACACCTATCATTCGGAGCAAGTGATAGTGCATCCACTCGGAGCGGATACAGGGCTTGTGTGGTGTCGAAGGATAATGTGCAGGCGTGTCGGCGTGCGGGCCGCCGTCGAAGTTCCACGGAGAGACACGAAAGCCGCCGACAGGCGCCAACACGCGTGACAGGTAAGACTTAACCTCCATCATGGCTCGGAGCCGAATTCTCCGAGTGCGACTTCACGGCGTGTCCGGATGCCTCCCGTCGAGACGCGAGGCGTGGTTTGTTTTCTCGGCACATAGGATTTCGTCGGTCGCGAGGCACTCCGTGCGAACGTGGACGCGCGAAGGTATGCCGAGTGACGGTTGCGGATAGGCCGTAATTTGAAGTCGGCTCGCCGAGAAGTTCGGTTCGCTCGCATCCCTTCGACTATTTTTGTAACACAGTGTTCCGCGCTCGGCGAAAACCTTGGACGAATTCGAAGGTCGTTTCGGGGATTCTCGCTCGCAGTCGGCGACGAGTTCTTTATTCGACCGATTTCACCGGGGAATTATCGCGGAGCTTTATGGGGTTCGGAAAGAGCGCTATATTCCGGATGTGGCGTTTTCGTTCCGACGCGCTCCGACTCCGCTCAGCGCATGGACGCGCTAGATGCTGACGGGCCGCGTCGAGAAGAAAGCGAGGCCGGCTAGCGTTTGAGAATATCACTCTGGAGCAGCGGTTCTTAACCTCCTGACTTGTGCGGAGACCCCCGCCGAATCAGTACTGCAAACCAGATTCCATTCTTGTCACAGAGCGCTCCGAAGTGCAATTTTACGTTTCGCTGCTTCACGTACACGCCGAGTGACCTGGTAATTCTTGCGAATCCTGTTCAATTTTTACAGCCGTTCTATAGTACGTTCGAATTCAATTTTAACGCGAGAATGTGGAGAGTGAGTTTATGACTTGTCACAGAATTATATTTTTATGACCGTGTTATAAATGAAAAACTCATTAAATTAAAATCTGTGCTTGAAATTAATCGGAAAATTTACAGTGACGAAACATCGGTTGTTTTCAGCGTCAAATGTACCTTTTTTCATTTTAACCACAAAAATAGGAGAACCATTTTTTGAATAAATATTACTGTAGTCTCAGTGATAATAACCTTACATGTGCGTTGTTATTACTATAAAATATGTTTGGCGTTGAAAATAACTATAATTTTCTACCAGTGTAGTCTAGTTTGTAAGAGTTCCTAAAGCTCCTAAAATTCTAATGCTTGGTTATCTGTGCTGACAAAAAAATACTCCAAATTGCCTGGATAATAGGTAAAACATATTACAGAATGTCTGAAAGATTATCTTTAAGCACCACTGCTCTAGCTATTTTATTGGGTTCTAAATTGAAGGAAGGGAAGGGGTGTGTGAGGAAATTTCAGGCGAGTGATATAGTCTAGCGGCTGATGAGAAGAAAGTGATTAAGGAAAGAAAATTATTAACTTGAAAATTAGTTCTTAAATTTCGCGAGGAGTTCCAAGTGTGTATTCTGTTATAAATTTTCGCACAATGGTGAACATTTTCTGAAGTAAATCTTTGCTCTTGCATGCTTAATTAAATATAATTTTGCATTCGTATACTATATATTATAAGATATATTACAAGATTAACATCGAATTTCTCTTCGGGTGAATTGACAGGATTCATTCTAAAGGAATGTTTCGAACATATTTTGGCACGTTTTCAAAGGAAATAATGGCAGACAATTATTGCAACATATCACGAGCGCGGAGCGTGCAAAGCAAATATCGTTTTCACGAAATGTTAAACATACTTTCGCACATTGTAAGCGGATTAGATTCATATTCTTTCGTCACTGCACAGTTATGAGATTCTAAGATTATTCGCAATGTTTTCTTCTGAGAATTCTTTTATTAATTAAGAATTTATTTTTTTAATAACGATTTCTTTGGTGGTTCATTTTTTTCCTTAATTACACATTATAATTCTGTAACTAAACTTCAAATCCGAAAACTGCTTAAAATAATAATACTCATTTCGTGTTAACTGTAGAATAAGGCTTTCTAATTTATCCGGTTATTTGCATGTCAGAATCCCAAAGTATATCTTTGCTCATAATTCAAAATTTGACATAGTATATTAAACGACTTATCGTTCTCTTCCCCAAGAGAACTCTCTAATATCTCTAGTATCGTTAGTTATACGAGGAGCGGCCATACCTCCGGCTGATGTATTATATATGATGAGATGTGGCTCGGGTGTGATTATTATGCGAGAGAGGCACGCCTTTATTTGTTTCGCGCGAAGGATGTTCGAAATTTTTTCTTGTTGCATGCATCGCGCAAAGTCGTACGTCGTGCTATCCTTTTCAATCATAACTTCAGTTACAGCTGGCTCTCGCATCCAAACGATGGCATTTCGGTGCAAAACTATAAATGCGTGTCGGAGCATTTTCGAAGTGTCGATGCGTTTTGGAGTCAATATGATATATTTCGTTTCGATAACGTGCATCGAGTATGCATGTGTAACAGAATCTACAATGTAACATGATTTATTGTAGTGAAAACACATCTACATTTCAGAATACGCGGCAAAATATTGATCCAACTTTTAATCCGTTATACAAAGAAATGGAAACGTATTTTCGAGCGCGTAAAAAAATATTGATTGGTGCCCGATGCAATCGGGGCTTGTAATAGAATAATAACATTCAACAATTCATAACCGAGTGTGCATACAGAACGCGATTTCCACGGAATCGGCAACGAGATATTCATACGGGACAAAAAGAAATTTCGGTAGAACTTCAATATTTTAATATCGTTTCCGAATGTGAGAACAATGACGAGAAACTGGAAATTTTCCGGAAACGGCGGATCGATCGGCGCGATTCCATCGAATATCGATGCAATTTCAATTTTGTATTGGATTAATTCCGCGATCGGAACAATTACATAGGAATAGAAAATTCTAAAAATAATACATTCTAGGGACAGTGAGATAATTGAGAATTATTATAAATTGAAATAAAAAATCGTTCGAATAAGCATTCCTACAACGTGTAACGTTGAAAATTCAGCAGCTCGAGAATTTTGTTCTCAATTTAACAAACTTGATTACTTTATATATTTAGTGTCAAGATTAAGAAACCGCAACAAGCGATTGTCAATCACGGATTTGTTCCCGATGAAAAGTCGACTTCAAATTCGTCCGAAAATGTATCATTAAAAGTAAAGCCGTGTTTCTGAGACACACTGCGTTTACAGCAGTATCTAAAATATCCGCAACACGACTCCTTGAATCAAGTCGAGAGCGAGATATTCCGACGCCGGCGTAGCAGTAGACGTTGGCCCGAACTTTAATACTTCAGTACTCTTTCACAGAGCGATCGCGGGTCCGGGAAAATTTTCGGAACACTCTGGGTGAATATTTCAGTATTCACGTTTCGGTGGTGCTCGCGATAAAATAATTCTCAAGCTCATGGGCGCACAAAACAACGCGTTTAACGCACGCTTCTCGCGATATTCCGCGTATAATACGCGGCGCGCGAGGAATCGAAAACGGAGGAGGATTCTGGATGGTGAAGCTGCTCCAGCAAGACGAGTGAGAGGGAGAAGCTCGCCGGAACGCTTTAATACTTTAATGCCGTTTCGGGGTACAAGCGCGTGTCCGGGAAATATGTCGCTTAACGTCGTCGCGACGCGACTCGCGCCCCAAATTTATGTGGTGATATTCTTCCAACGGTATTCCGTCGCGTATATATCATCCCCGAGTCCTCGGCCGGTGAATCGAGTGTAATCCACCGCTCGTAACGGGCACAGCGCGCTCTTTATTCCTTCGTCCGGCACGAAACGCAGCTTTTTCGAGCAGTTTGCACCATAGTACTTCAAACTGAAGAGTTGACTGGAGAGTGAACATTAGATCGTCTTATTCTCACAAAAAGTAGATAAATCCAGGCTGTGTCAACAATGACTATACACAGGATGTATCTTAGAAATCTTAGTGAAAATCAAAGTCGACCGAGCCTAGCGACGCAATGAATCGTTTCTATACTCTTTGCGCATATCGAATTAACGAACTCGAACTTTAGGAGGAATACATAAACCTCCAATGGCAAAGTGGATTTTTAGAACGTTCAAGCGCTTTTCAAAGTATTTTACTGCAGTTATTTCAAGTCGGTTGACAAGCTTTGTGGTATTTTTTTCATTGATAAATACATACATATATAACGCATAACAAAGTGGATTGTATGCATCATTGACACGCATGTGGCTGTGAACGAGTCAATTGATTTATTCCAACGTTCGCGCGTACGCAAAGTTAATATCTTCCCGGGATATCTTGTCAATGTAAATACGAAACTGCGGGTGGGCGAGTACACTATTGTCTTCCGGGCCGGTAACCTTGGTCTACGCCGCTGTCCGTGAATCTACTATCCCAAGATGGACAGTAATGGAGAGAGATACGTCATCCAGTCAGTCCCGTACGAGCGAGGATGCATTTTTGACGAGTCGGGACGAGCGTCCGTGAGCGTGCACGTGCGTACATGTGCGCGAGAACTGCGGTAATAATCCGTCGACGGGAATCGACGTGGTGTCTGTGTTATCCTTGGCGGGGCGTCTCTGCGACCCGAGCGATTCTCTACGGTAGAAAAGTTAGTTCTCTCGTTAAGGGCGACGTCGCCGACGTTAACGTCGGCGGTGGCGGTCGATGCGCGCGATGCACGTTACGGAGAAGCGCGGAAACGACGTCGTTACAATCTCGGGGAGCATGGCGCTCCCGCCGCCTGGATTTCGTCGTCCGTGTCGCGCCGGAAGAATATTAAATAGCGACGTGTCGTTAATTCGAATAGACAGATAGGTGCGTTAATGAAGTGGAAGAAAGTCGGTATCGCGTTCGTTCGTTACATCGGCGCCTAACACGTCGGGCAAAAAATCGAGACGACCGTGTAGAATCCGATTAACGACCTGCTTTCGAAACTGGAGATTATGGAGGAAATCGAGGAATTCGGGTTGAAATGGGATCGATAAGCGATCGGGATTTAAATCGGAATAAATTTACACAGATATTCCTGTGTTGCGCATGGCCACACGCCCATAGCCTCGTCTTAAACAATATTTGATTCGCTTTGAAGAGTATTCGACGAGCGCGAACCCGTTCGAGCTTTCAACAACGAGGAGGCGCGTAGCCGCGATGAATGGACGAAGGGGGGAAGGCTGAGCCCCGAAAGTATGAATGGGCTAATCAATTTCCAGGCATATTCTTTACCCGCATACCGACTGCCGCGTATTCGTTCGCGCTGCCGTCAAAAATTTTTAGTTGCAAGTCACGAACATCGTGTATGGAAAGAGAGGGAGAGAGGAATGCAAATGCAGGGGAGAGCTGAAAAATGCACCGGTGATAAGCGATTTACAATTTACCGCAGAATAAAACGTGATATATATATATATATATATAAATGAACTTTTTTTTATTACATTTCAACGCGAAGAGAGAAATATTTGCTCCGGGCAAATTGACTTTCACAGTTAGCCTGTGCTCACGGCTTACTCTTTTCTCCCAACGTTCCGTTCCTTCGGTGGACAATAGTCGGACGCATCTCTACGCGAGGTGGTGGGCGTCGATACGCGATACTTTCGAAACACACGCCACACGATACAACATGGTCGAGGTTAACCGACACATTGCCCCAATTGCGCGTAATGTGACCCTTGTACTCGTAACGGTGCTCTCGGTCGATTCGCTCAATAAGAAAACGTTGTTACGAAGCGCTCGGACCTTGGGTTTGTTGATCGCGAGGCTCGCGGTAACGCGCGAACGCGAAAACAGCCGTGAACTCGCGCGAATGACTTCGTCATTGAATCATTCGCGCAATAATCCACGCCCGTTCGACCGGGCCGGCCGGCAGGCGTTCGACCGCACGCGCAAGTCTGTGCATCTGCATGCGTCTCGTGCGTGCGATCCAAGTATGCCGCGTGTGCGTGTGTGCGCGTGCACGCTTGTGCTAGCTCGAGCACACAGCCGTGTGCAAAGCCGGTTCCAGACGGTCCACTCGTTCCTCGCTCGCTCGCTCGCCGAATATTTGCTAACCCGAGGCGGGTATCACATCACATACGGGTGACGTAAGGTATGCGATTAGGTTCGGCGAACACTTCGCATAAGGAATGTCCCAAAATTCCTCTTCATGTTCCGCGTAGTAATTATATGTTGCGAAAGTGGTCCGACAGAGTAATTTGGCGTTCTCGAGTATTTGTATCCCCCCCCCCCTCCGCTTTATTTTTTTTCTCTCTCTAATTTAACATTTATGACACCGATAATGTGAGAAATAGATGTATTCTAGCGATATCGAAATCTCGGATTTATATTCCGCGTGGTCGCGCGGAATGCGTCGTGCATCATCAAATCACACGCCCGACATGGCTATGCCGCTCGAGAAGTCTGCGCGGTGCTTTTGTCTTTCTCATCGTCGACATGCTAATCGACAGGTAGACACGACTACTTCTCTATTAATAGATGGACAGTATCGTCGCGTGCACGAAATTCCAAATGAATTTGCGAGTGTCGATGGCGACTAATCGACATTGAAATTAAAGACGTACCTGAGAACGGCCCGATTTTTGGAGGATTTCCTTCTCGCGGTGAGAGAGATTCCGCCCTTTATTTTTAGTGAGGTGAAATCTTGTCTGGTAGAAAAAAGAGAATCCATGACGCCGTTAAAGTTTGCCACGTGACACATAAGGGCGCGGTCCTAAGGATTACATCCTCATCCTTGTAATTATCGCATTCCGACTCGTCTATCATCCTGCCATCGACGAATATTCAAGCCGATTGTGTAAGCGATTTGTCGTCCCCGTTTCTCTTTAATTTCATCGTTGCACACGTCTCGCGACTCATTAAATACGCATTAATAAATGTGCACGTTTCAGTCTCGCAATTAGGCGCGCTGCGTTGCATTTCATGGCCTTTAAACGAGACTTCGTTGACGTATATACACGTTAATTTCTGACCACTGCCGTGCATAACGTAGAGCCGTTATTTTTCCCGTTTAACGTATTTAATTTTTTAATTTTATTTATTTTATTCATTTTATTAATTTTACTTAACGATCAATATTGTAATATTTTGATTTACAATGATATATCGGCTTAATTCTGATGCTCGGATAAACATTAAGAATTGAATACTGCAACGATAATGGTAGTAATATTATGTGATGTTAAGTTCATTTTTTCTGCATTACGCGGAGATACTTTTTGTATTTAACAGTACTTCTTTCTTCTCTCTATGTTCAACATGCATTAAATGCTTGCTTGTGTGTCGACAGGCCATTAAAAGATCTGGGCACCGTTTCGGGTGTCCACGAAATACGATACCGCGCGCTAATCTCGTATTAAAAACTGTACGGACATTCTTCGCGTCGAGATTCGACGCACTACAGAAATTCTCACGCACCGTCGAATTTCTGCATTTTCGTGCAATTAGTACCATGTGCGTGTGTTTTTTTTCTTGGCGAGGGAAAGAGGAAGAGGAAAAGGAGGAGGAGAGAGAGAGAGAGAGAGAGGGAGAGAGAGAGCAGTCATTAATCTTGGAGCGGGCCGAATTCGCCACAAGTGGTTTAAAATTCAAACGATTTCGGGGTCTCTTCGGTTTCGCGCTCGAAGGTCCCCTTCGAGGAGATAAGTGCCTTTCGATCCTCCATTCTGATAATAGCCGTTGGACCTTCTCGAGAGGAAGAGGAAGACCGCGCTATAACCCGTGCTTTCCTTTGTCCTCGCCGGACTTCGGCCAAGGCGCGGCGACTTCGCGATGAAAGTGCGAAGTCAAATTAGTTTTTTCGCCGGGTGGGGATGTCTCTCTGTCTCTCTTTCTCCCCTCTCTCCTTTTCTCCGTCTCACTGTTACTCTCGCGCATCACCCCTCCTCCCTATCATTACAGACCCTTTGTCTTTCTTCCTGGAACTCGTTTCGGGCCCATCCTCGGCCTGTGCGAACAGGTCCCGTGAAAACGATCGCATTCCTCCTGCTGTTCGGATCCATCGGACCGAATTCGGGCATGGATCCTTCGATTTTGCGTTGAAATTGAGACGTTTCAGATTCTCACGTTTCTTTATCTTCCGCGAGGAAGTTCGAGATATGTCTCCTATACGCTCGTGCGAGAATCGTGTTTAATCCCAATCGATCTGTAAAAATATAATTTTTTTACATACGTATCGTGCGAGAAGAGGACACGAAATAAACTAGTTAATTTTGTAATGAAAATTGTTTCCTATCGATTAGATTTTATTACACGGAAAAAGGGAAAGTTGAAATCGAATATAAAATAACTGTCATATTGTGATGATTTCAAATGTGTCTTGAGAGGCAAAAATAATGTCACAAGTATATTGTATACTTGTCACTTGAAGCTACTTGTCGGAATAGTTTAACAGTGAAATTCATGTACAATGTATAGGATAGAAGGATAGTCGACGCGGGGGAGGAGGGAGGTGCTATTGTTGATGCATACCGCATGTGAATCAGATGCACGACCCATATTCTTTGTTCCGTGTCCGTAATGCACGTTTGCGCCGGCGGTGAAAACCGGCACGTGGAAATATAATTATCTCGCTCTGCTACCGTGTAACGCGATCGTAGTAACGCGTCCGAGCCAATCATAATAACTCTTTGCGGCGCGCTGATTACTTCTCTCTGACGCCGGTGGCTTAAGAAATGTTAATCGAGTAGGGATTTAGCGTTAGGTATCGTTTCGTCGTTGAATGCCGACATTGTAAGACGTCCGACGGGTAAGACTGGCTGTGACCGTCGCGTTTGATATTTTTCAAACGACATTTCTTGACGCGCGCGACACGAACAGTCATTACGTGCCACGAAAGAGAGCCCCTGACGGGAGGGGAGGAGGGGGGGGGGTAGAGAAAAAGAGAGAGACAACTTGTAATTCCAAGCATCAGCTGCTTTCACTCTTTCAAAACCGCGTCGTTCTCTTCGACGATGCCTTCTCCGCTTTAAATAAGTCCGTGCAACACAAATCGAACAAAAGCGAAACATAAAATCGCACATCACGCACACGGGCCCGGTTTGACAGTCGTGTATCTCTGCGCGGCGGATTTCGAGAGAACCTCTTTCCCCGATATGAAATTATCATTAACCTGTTTTCCAAGTTTAACGAAACCGGAATTCTCAAACTCGTGTACTCGCTCGTATTTCGCTTTTACGTGTTTTTATTGTTTCCTCTGTTTCTTTCGCGATGAAAAAAAAATCAGCTCGATAATGAATGGCTACTGGCTCGAGGATGCGTCGAGGATTAAATCCAATTTGTTTAATGTCGTTCGAAAGAGTGTAGTTTACATATGCTCACGAGTGCTTCCTTTTCTCTCTCTCTCGCTCTCTCTCTCCTCGTATTTCGCCTTTACCTCCGATGGATTATGTGGACAGCATTTCTTTTTATATTACAGAGCATTATTTACGAAAAGATTACGAAGGTCGAAATCAGCATTCTTCGGGGTCGTATGTGACTCGCGTCGTAAACCGTACGTTTTTTCCCCCAACAATATCCTTCGGGGACCTTAGCGTTGCGCTCCCTTCCCTTAATAAAGGTTTCCCCAAAAAGAAGTCGGGCTTTTAATTATTGACAGGAGCGAGGCGAGTTTCGTGGCGAGATGTTTCTAGGCGACGTGTTTTACGTGTTAATCAACCGCGCGCGCGCACGATCGCCTTCACCTGTCGCGCGGAACGGTGGTCGGAGGCAGGGGTCGGCTTTCCATTCGCGACACCGGGCGTTCCTCATTCTGGCGAGTTTACCCGGGCGATAAAACGGCCTCTTGGTGCGACTACACCGAGCAAATTGCAGGACGGAATGTTGGTGTGCCGTCCTCCTCCCGGAGAAAACTCCGTGCCGGAATGGCCCCGGATCTTTCCATCCACGTGGATCCTCGAATAAAAGAGTCGACCAGCTGTAAAACGGCGAACCGTTATTACGAGGGGAAGAGAGATAGACGGAGAGAGGGAGAAATGGGGAGGGGGTCGGTCGGTAGTGGCTTGGGTACTATATCGGAACCGTCATCCTCGGGCGTTATGCTCGGTACCTCAGCCCGTGACTCTTTTCCTTTTTCGCTTCTTCCGCTGAAGATACAAGGCGAGCGCGAAGATCAAACGAATCGCGACGATCCGCGAGACGTTTGGCGATAATAGCGAAAGTATAACGCGAGAGCATTCGTTCATACATTTTCTTTTCAAATTTTTTAAATTACGCATAATCACTGTTATTAATAATTATAATAGCTGATAATCAACGCGGGAACGATGGAAACGTAGTAATACGACGCGAATTTCATCAGGCAGACATTTAATTTTTGGTTAACGAATTTAACGAGATAAACGCTGCGTCCAGACGTCAGTCGAGCAAACTCGACTGTTCAGTGTATCCTACATATATGCAATAAGAAACTTATAAAAGTACATTTATCGAAAAGAGTCGCAATCGACTGTAACAGTATCGATAATTACGTCTCTCGACTTCTTTTTACAATTTAATATCGCGAGCGCTATGACGGAAGGGGAAGAACAAGTTTATCGTATTTGTGAGTAACACAAAAATGTCCTCTTTTTTCTCTTATTGGATTTTATTCACAGTACGAGAGAGAGAGAGAGAGAGAGAGAGAGAGAGAGAGAGAGAGAGAGAGAGAGAGAGAGAATACTCTCTCGACAACATCCTCCTTTCATCTCACGTTGTCGCGTAAAGAGAGAAAGAGAAATTGAGATAGATGGACAGGGTGAGAGCACGAAGATCAAACGAACGCAAATTATTTCTGCTTCCAACGAAATAATCCCGCTCGTATCGCCGTCGTAGAAACAACGAAAAGCAATTTTCTCCGCAAGTACGAAATAGATACGGCGGATCTATACGGCGGGCCGATTCCGTTTTAATACCCAGGTCGGCACTGTGTGTGCAAATGACTCGGTTGCACTCCGTGCCGCCTCAAAGAAATCGTCTCGCGTTTTACCCGCTTTGCGAACACTACCGATATCCGAACGCGATTTAATATTTATTTTTATTGTAATCTCTTCGTATAGATGCACAGTATCTTTCTCAGAGAGACGTTTAATGAAACCTCGTTTCATCGCACTTATTTTTAATAGAGACGCGATTGCAGGTAATCCGGTTGCTCATTCGCGTTACGACGTCCCTTCACGATAATAAGTACGATCCCTTCGCGACCACTCTCGTCACACAAAGAATTGAAACTTTCATACGTTGTTTTTATTATTAATATTTATTCTTTTCAGTTTTTTTTATACATATATATGTAATGGGACGTTGATCAAACGTAATTTTTTATTAATTATTGCTGAGAAGTTTTTACCAGATAATGGTAATATTTAATTGAAGGGATAACTGATTTAACAGCGTCTTCTTTTCGTATACAGTGTTTTTTGTCACTTAGAAAAAATTGACGTCTTAACGGGAATTCAATTTGACATGATTCCTTTTTATACTATCGATTCGTCTAATTTGATTTTTATCTTCGCTTTGACCCGTTTTTCTCTCTTTTTTTTCTCTCGAAAGCACATCAAGCTGCAACGAATTCCTCGTTCCACCCACGTTCTCTATCACCTTGGCGGCCACGTAACCGAGATTGCGATAGGCGACGAAATATCTCTGCGACTACGTCATGCGCGATATTAGCGCGAAATTACTGTGGTTATCAGGGACGTAATTAAGACAAATTACGAGTACACGGCCGTCGTCGGTGTTATTTTTGCTCGCTGCAAAGTTGCGGGACTAGTTGCACTCGTTATTACGAGGCTGTCGTTTAAATAATCTTCAGCTACCAACTACGTCATTATTGTGATATTATACTTTGTTATTTTCTCTCTGTCTGCCTGCCTGCTTGTCTGCCTGCGGCTACCATCCGAGAGAACAAATCTGCGAACTGCATTTCGCAACTGCATTCTCTCCTTCCCCCTCTTTCTCGCTCTCGAAATCTGTCGAGCTCTCTCTCTCTTTTTCTCTCTCTCTTTCTCTCGAGTTCGGCGGAAATAAAAGAAGTTATATTAATTGGGACGATCGAAAACGCATTATTTTCAATTAGCTACCACAACTTCATCCATTTATTCCGAATTTAATGGAGTTCTTGGTTCGTGATACTTCATTTCGATCGATACTGATCTTAAATTAAAATTCGGATTATTCCATCTAAATTACTCCGACTCGAACCCGGCGCCTGTACTTATACTTAGCAAGTTTGTTTTATCGATGACGATAGAATCAGGGTCGTCTCGAGATGTTCCAGGTCGTGCGAATGCATTGATCTTTCGTGATAAATTGTAATCGTTTCCAAGTCGTACGCTCGTACCACTCGTACATCCAAGAAACATTTATTATTTCATTTTTTTTGTCACTTTCGTGTCCTGTATCTATATGTATCGTGTAGGAGATACGTAATCGAGTGCGACAGGAAATAACAATGCGCGGAGAACACGTGTCTACAGTACACGTGATACGCTCTGCGGTCTTGTTCCTCTCTACTCAGCGGCGCACGGAATACCAGGCTAGGCTATCCTAATCGGCGATGGAAAGAATCGCGTGTCGTCGCTTCCCGTCACGCGCCGATGCCGCTGTGAACACGGCATAAGGGCACTGGGACGCCGGAAGCGAGTGAAAAATACGTGCCGTGACGCCGCTGGATGGAATTCCAAGGCGAGAACGAGGTGTCGCTTTGACGATTATGAAAATTCATGCAGTTGGAAATTAGAGAAAACCGTGCGTCGTCTTTGAGATATGAACATTTCGAAATCGTGCACGAGTCTTATTATCCGTGCATGGTATCCGATTCGCTATTCTATGGCTTCCGAGCGACAAAAATAAATATTATCTAAATCTAGAACGACGAATAAATGTCGTGCGAAAAAAGTTCGATTGAAACTACGGCTTGATTCCCAGCGGTCGGAACGCTCGAATTTAAGGGTCAACGACCTCGAGCGGAGCAGGTGCCTTCTCGGAACACGCGTACGCGTTCGGCGGTGTCTCTCCCTCGGTGCGAATTGCTTCGAAATTATCCGCGCTTACCGATAATACAGGGGACATTACCGTAACTGCTGTCCGCCGGTGCAATTTTCAATTTCGCTCGGCCTTCTTACTCGGCTACCATCGGCTTCTTTCTTACACGGCCCGGTCTCGAGCTTCTCGCCCGCATCGATATCGTACTTCTTCGCGGGCTTCTTTTCAGTATCGGGAAAATTAATCGACGAAAAATTGCGTAGTCACGGAAACGATAATTCATACGCCGGGACTGTAATTTATTCGTTCCTTTGATAGAACGAAATTTCACCGTTGACTTGCGGCTCGTCACAAAATCCGCGATAACAAAATGTTAATCGCGACACGCGTCGTTGCTACTTTATTCAGCCTTATTTTGCACAATTGCTTCTTTCTTTTTTCCCCGGTTAGAGGTTTCAGCTCGTATTTAATTCGATAGGTATCTGGTATGACCGCTTCCAAGGTTACGGCCGTGGAGGGTCCCTGAGGCCGTGTCACAGGTAGTACCGGATCCCTCCTATAGATCTTAGCCCGACAAAAGAAACAAAAGATCCGGTGATCTAACACTCGTGAGTTTGTAACCGTAAGTCGAGAGATTGGTTATCGCGTTTCTGTCGTCGTGCCGAACCGTCTCCAACGTCGGATCTTCCGGACGCAACCTGCTTTCCAGAATACGAAAGTAGTGTATTGTCGTTGATTGGCCATGGATGGATTCTCTCCTCGTTGAAAAGGCAATCGAAGAAGCCTCTAACGTTCCGCGTCGATATTTGCCGATCTCTCCCGGCCGGTGCTTTTACCGTACGGGAATTCTATCCCCGGTTTCTCGCGTGCTGCATGTCCCAGCGAAGGGAGACGCGTTTCTCGATATAATTTCCAGATAATAACTCCTGCTCTATAAGGCCGGGCGTACAATTTCGTTTCTTCGAAACACTCCGACCTCCGTCCCATCGAGACCTCTTGAAAACGCGAGTGCATAACCGGTACAACCAGAGTGCCACTCTTCGTCGCATCTTCCGCTCTCGCGAGTTAATTTTCTCGCTTCTTCTCATTTTTGCAGCTTGGCACTCCCNCCCCCCCCCCCCGAGAATGTGTCGTAAACCTTCCACGGGGGTACGTATGTCCCGGAGACCCCGGCGCTCAATCCTCGTCGAGTTACACGTTCCATTCGCGAAATTACTTTTTCACACTGTTATATTTTTGGAATAGGTTAGTTTTCTCAGTATAATAAATTCCGTGTTCCGCGCGGATTTTCCTCGTTGGTCTCGCCGTGTCTTCCGGAAAGAATGTCTACGCGTATATTATACTTGAGGTCTGCCAGCCAAGCAGCTTCCGTATCTTCCCGTGCGGAGTATTCGCAGGCTTAATTTCCACGGCGGAATTCGTCCGGGGATTACCGCGGGGCAGATTTTCCCAGACCTCGAAATCGAATGCAAATCACAGCTTTCCGGCCCTGCGTGAGAAATAATACCAATCGCTTCGCCGCGGAATGCCGTTAGCCGATTATGCGCGGCCGGTGTTATTTTACTTTACGGAAAATATCGGATTCCAAGGAATTACACGTTCGGTAGAGAGCGTCTTCCGGGACAAATGTCGTGGCTGCGAGTCGCGGCTCCGCTTCTCCGTTGCAACCCCGCGGGTTAACCAGCGAGAAGGCGCACTTAATATCCGCGCGGAGGTGCAGTAATGTTTGTTATTCCGGACAACGCGCCGATGGAATGCAAATTGCAACAAATGTTTAGTCTCGCGTTGCGTTGTAACAATCGCTCATTGTTGGCCGGAACGCGGAGCCATTACTCGATTATGCAATGTCTACTGGAAAATGCGCGAAACTTACGGGAATTCTAAGCTCGAAAACACTTTGCGAAATAAAATATCGTGGTTTCTGCGGCGAGCCGAATCGCTTCTCCTTTTCTGATTCTCTTCGAGGTTTTCTCTCTCTCTCTCTCTCTCTCGAATCATCTTCAGTTTAATTCGTGAGAGCTCCGGCTCGAGAAGCCGGGGGACTTAATGCTCCGCTTGAACTGCCATGTTTGTCAATCTTAGAATATCAATCGAATGCAAATTACAACAAGTGTCGTGCAAACAACAATCGTTCAATGCTGACTAACAAACATTACTCGGAGCTTTAATTTGAAAAAAGAAAAAACATCGCGTAGAATGTAGGCTCTCGAAGAGGCGACGCGGTGATGTGAGAGCTTACGAAACGCGCACGGGAGAAGAACGTAGCGCGATGGAACGGCTGAAGCGGACACAAATCGAATTAATCCTCGAAACGTGATTTCAGGTCAGGTGGGTTAATTGAATTCATCGGATAAAGGAAGCAGCGATATACACATAATGAGTTTCGGGCTAATTAAAATGAATAATTGTCAATTTTACAATAATTTTCCATTTATTATCGGATATGTATTCGCGTGTGCGATATTTATTAAATTGTTATATTTATAGTTAAAAATACGCGTAATTCTTGATTTCACAATAACTAGCAATTATATTGCTGAGAAAATTATACATCGTTCAACCCGATAATCTCTCTCTCTCTCTCTCTCTCCCGATTATCTTATCTGCACTTACGCAATTTAAAGATGAATCAAGTTCGCGATATCACGCGTGTATTTCATCGTCGCCAGCAAGTCGGTTGCGGAGCCATCGTTGCCATTCCGTGTCCCGGAGCCTTGGGAGTTTATTCTGGACGCGAGAAGGTTCCACGGACTTAATCCGCGCCACGATGCATTATAATCAATCTTGTTCTCGGAAATATATAAATCGAATGCAAATTGCCGAGTGATTTTCTGAGCGATTCAGAGGGAATAATACTTATCCTGTCCACCTATTAGCGGCGTCGGGTCCGAAAGAGAAGGATAGAGCCGGCGCGATTACCTAGCTGGCGCCTCGCTGAGAAACGAGGGGCCGTGTTGGGTTTTATCGGATCGATCATCGGTTTAATCGGGAAAGAGATATTCGACGTGACGGATGGACGCGCGCGCGCGAGAGAGAGAGAGACGCGGTTTTACCTTGGGAGTCGCGTTACATCAGACCGGGCGCGCTTCTTACGCGCAGCTCGCGGTTACGTTAACCGGCCGTTACGCGAGAAAATTTACGCCGCGCGGGGAATTTATTCGTTTGGTGTGCGCGTCGGACGAAAAACGAGCTACGTCCTGTCGGGCGAGCGAAGACAATCGCGAGATGCCGGCGTCATCACCGCCTTCGCCGCCGCGTTTATGCGAACGCACGACGGTTTCTTCGCGGCGGAACTGTCGTCGTTGGGAAAACTGCGTTACGAAACGCTACAGGAATGCGCGACGATATTTTTGCCGAGGATATAATGCGCGCTGACTCGAGAACGCGCGCTTCGAAAAACGCGGTCTCTGCGAACGCACGGTAAAAAGATTAGCGATGATAAATACGGGAGTTACTTATTTATGTAGTGGTAATATGGTAATGACAGCGCGTCAAGCGCGGCGGATGATCGATGCCCGCTCTAATGGCACTTTATCGGAAATTAATATTTACCGTTAACATTATCAATTTCGGTATTATTTCAATCAATTAACGGAGCGTGTCCTCGCAAACATCGCGTCGATCGTAGGCGATATTAACGAAGAGATTTTACATATCGCTCTCACGAGCGAGACGAGTGAATCCCCAGCGGAACGAAATTGACGAATCTTATGCGAATTTGCGAATCTTCTGTTCGAACGGGTCGGACCCGGCACAATTTTTATCAGCCGTAGCGCGACTTAAATTTCCAATCTTACTTACGACGTTGCAGCGCCGCCGCGTTCAGCGACATTCACGCGACGTTTCCTGCGTCCCGACGCTCTTCGTTTCCGAATCGTCAGACGCTCTGTACTTTTTTACCAAGTGACTAATTCGAATGGATCGCGGCGGTCGGGTATGGTAATTAATTGGAAAGGACGGCGGACGGCGATCGGTAGCCGCGGACGTTAGCAGACGTATCCGTCACTCTCGCGTTCTTTTTGTGTCCCCCCACCGTCGCGTCAGACTTTCTCTCTTTTATTTTTTCCATTCCGACGAGCTCAGTGCCCACACACACACTAACACACACACACACACACACGCCGGCCGGAAATCTCGTCCGTGGATCCAGATCTGCGTTCCGGCGTTATTTTCAAGAATTTACGTCCCGTCGCGAACGGCCGAGACGGCGCTCGTCGCGACTGAAATCGTCTTTCTTACGTCGCACAAATTAATTTTCCCCTCGAGAAAAGGCGTTCCCGTCTCGAAATCTCGAATCAAACTGCGCCGACGACCACCGAATCGTGATGTTCTCCGTTAATTAACGGTGAGTTATGCACTGAGATCACACGCGCGTGCGCGCGGTGAGTGATACAAACGTCTCCTAAAGATCTCCTAGAAAGATAGAGGGGGGAACAAAAGAACAAACGGATAAGACCGAGAACTTTTAGACTTATTCCACGAGATGCGTGCGTAAGCGCTGCGTCTACACGAATTTCTATCGAGATCGTTGACAGAAGGCGGGATACGCGCGGATATATCAGATCGGACTTCATTTCGCATCCTTTTTCCAATTGACTTTTAATTAGATCGATGAAATATTACATATGGCGCGTGAGTTGGAATATCGGAGCAATCGAGTGTTAATTTAATTAGCTGAGCCCTCCCCCCCCTTTATCGGCGAAACGTTTAAATCCGCGGTTTGATCCTCTTGTTATAAGTAATTATCGTATAAATATAAATAATCGTATAAATATAAATTATATCACATCGCTCTGTTTCCCCTGAAAGGTTTCGTTTCTTCTTTCATTTTTTAATACGAATTAAATTCTCCCTCTCGCGAATTTCACCCGTTTGTCATACCGCGGGGTGCGGAATTAACGATCCGAGTTTTGATCTGAAATAATGCCGGGATGCCGCGTGGTTCCCATTTCCTGCGTCAATATAGCTCATCCCGAGCCGTGCGCTGTCGGCGAAGACCGCCGTCGGATCCGGCGATGCGCGCCGGCCTCATCGAGCACGGTGTACCGAGGTCGTTCGACGCTCCCGATAATCGATCCATTACACAGTGCCGCTAACAAAGTGCACGCTCACGTCGGAGTCGTTGAACTTGTTAAGAATGAAATTTCGTTCACACCACCTTGCCGGGAATCAATAAGAAGAGGCCCCCCTCCCCCCCCGGACTGAACTGGGTTAATACGGAGGCGCGCGCGCGAGCCGCTCCGTGCGAGAATTCGGAGCTTCGTCCCGTTCCACGTGCCAAGCCTATTCCGCATCTGCTCTTTTTACCGCTGCGTGTAATGGATTACGCGATTTAATCCGCGTTGCGTATCTCGCATGCGTAATTCTCAATCGATGCTCCCCCCTTCCCCCTCCTCATCGCCGTTTCTTTCTCCCTCGCTTCCTATCTCTTTTTCCGTCTCCACGTCTGTTGGTATCATTTGCGTGTGCAATCCGCGCGTGTTCGTCGACAGAAGCAATTATCCAGATCGTTACAGACGTACTCGCAGTCGCGGTCCGAGTCTTTCACTTTTATCATTGGAAAATCGTTACCTCGTCCCATTTCCTCGACGGTCTCGATCTCATTAGCCGGGACATTTCGCGCGCATTTCTCACCGAAAACGAAATGGAGCTTAATGCTCTTCGCTGAGGCGCCCAATTGGATCGCTCTCACGGCGATTTTTCGGAAGTAATCGTTTTAATAGAACATTACATCATTTTTGGCTGATGCGTAATCGGCCGTAGAATATTATTCGCTTTTTTCCCCCCCTGCTCTCCGACAAACCGTTTCCTTCCTCACCTTTCCGTCTCACTCTGCCGTCCCTTCCCTATCTCTCTCCTCCGCTTCTCTCTTTTCTCCCGGTCCTAGCCAGAACGTACGGCCGACCGTATAACGCGGTCGCGCTATTAAATCTAAGTGGCTTAAGGCCTTAAAGTCCGCTTCGCGCCAATAAAAAGTGGATGAAATTACATTGGCCGGCGGGCTTGCGGCTTACCCCTCCGACCCCCTCGAGTTCGCCGCTCCAAGCTCGCCCGGGAAAAATCCGCCGCAGCCGACGGTATTCGCGAGTTATCGCGCGGATATCGCGTCTTTACCCCCGGAAACGGTTCTCACTCGTAAGCAAAATGATGCCGACGGCGGTACGCACGCCAGTGGCCGGGGCGAAGTTTCGCGAGGGAAACACAATCTCGTCGAGAGATAGCGTCGCAGCGCGAGCTCACTCTTTCTTCTTTCCTTTTTCCCTCTTCCTCCCTTTCTCTCTCTCTCTCTCACTCACTCTTTGGGAAAAGAGATTACTGGATAAGTCGCGAGCGTCCGCAAATATGTATGCGTGCTTTCCCGGTGTCTCTGGCGAGGCTCGCGCGCATCAGCTTTTGCGCGGCTCCGGGAAAATTAGGAGCGGCTAGGAAAAGCGGGTGGACTTTAACTCGCCCGGTTGGAAAAACTCGGGCCACTTTTATATCCACGAGAGAGCGAGCTCCCTCCTCGTTTAATCGCTTCTGCCGGCGCGCTTCCCGCAATTGCGGCCACGTCCGCGACACGTTACGTATGCTAATACAGTCCCGCGCCTGAATCGACGGCAGGTATTTTTACGGCCGGTTGAAACCACCGGTCCTCCCCCGTCTCTTTGTCCCTTTTCAGCGGCGGAGATCATTCCGAAGGCAGAGACGTAGAAAGAGAAAGGCTCACGCAGATCGAAGTCGCGCGACGACCGAGGATCATTAGTTCTACGTCGAGGAAGCCAGCGGCTTTTGACGAGCCCTGTACGCTCATTGCTACGATCATTTCGATAGGCGATAGGATCTCGGCGTCCCTCACTCGGAGGCGCGGACTCGCCCGGCAGATTCGAGAAGTCGATACGACTCGTCTCGTTATATACGCGGCCCCGCCGCGGCTTTGTTTGTGCGTAACGATCGCGCAATTATCTCGGCGCGACGTTATCCCAGCATGAATCACCCGGTAAACCTGATGTAACGCGTGCGATTTGATGCGTTGCGACGCACCTTCCCTCTCGTCGGGCCTCCTCCTCGCGCCCGTCTCTCGGGCAAAGTGCAAATTGGCTCTAACTTGCGTGCAAGGCGATTCGCTATGATTCAGCCGGCATTAACCCATCTGATCTCACGGCGCCATTTTTGGCGCACGGCCGGTATTACCTCACGCGCATCGCGTACACACATCACGCGCGGAAACGCAAATACGGGGACAATGCGAGCGTAATACAAGTGCCCGGGGATTTTTTTCGATATTATCGTGAGCATCCACGGGAATAGTCGAGAGGCAGATGGATAATAGAGGAGTGATTTAACGTGGAGCTTGGAAAGATGAGGCTCCTGTGTAAAAATGAACGGGGAATTACGGGAAAACGTAACAACTGTGCGCAGAAATACAAATAATGGACGTAACAGTAACGCGCGATGTCGAGCGCGAATGTATGAAAGATACCGTTGGCTCGTGTGATTCGTGTTATTTTTTGGTTGTTTGTACATCATTAGAAGCGAATTACGATCGCGCTTGACGATCCAGGAAGGGAATCGTAGGACTACCGAGCACAATCGTGATCGAATTGCCGAACAAAAGCGTTGTCGAGCGAAAGACGCGCCATTATGGTCACGGCTAATGCAAGCCAGCTCTCGGGGTAGCATCTGTGCGAAAAGCATGACGGAAATATAATCAATAAAGTGCATCCCGATGGGATTAATCGCATCGACAGGCGGCCGGCCGCCTCGTTAACCCTTTCAATGAAAATTAATTTAACGAGGCCTTCGCACAGCGCCTTCTCTAAGGACGCGCGCGCTCACTTCTTTTTCTTCCCTCAGGAAAGCCTTGGTCAGGTTATGAACGCCTCTTTAGTTTTAATATCTGTTTAATAACACCTCTTTGTTAGGCCCCGGCTTATCGTTTATTATATAAAATAAAAGAAAACACCGCCAATAACCGTCGCAGTCTGTTAGAAAATATTAAGATACACCGCTTGTAACAAGAGCGTAACGGTTTTACACGAGAGATATTAAAATTTCATGTAATAATAAAATCCTGTCCAAGTTTCTTCGCTGTTTCTTCTTTCAATAGGTTCTCAGAATTCGGCGATATAGCTGCGCGTCGCATCTTAACGAGTCTCGGAACTATCTCTGAGTTTTCCGTTCATATATTTTATTCAGTCTCTCTGTACATTTTTCACACGCACTTTCTCGACGCGCGCGCATTTCGACGTCAAAAATTTCCGTCACGAGTCAATCTACCCGCGCCGTTATCAACGACATTCGAAACATCATAAATCACGACAGCCCAGAAATCTCATTTCGCCGCTTTTCGCGAACAATGAATTACGCGCGTTTCATTGTGACGCGTGACGCGCGTATCTAAATATAAGCGTGTCGCGACGACGTTGCGGCGCTATTCGGCAAAAGCATAGTTGAGCCGCCCCCGTTCCGAAGGAGGCGTAAATCAATTGTAATAATCCGGTTAAAATATACACTCCGCGTCAATTTGTAACGGTGTCTTGCACAAGATCGTTTCGAGATTTGATTTACGCCGCTTTCGAAATCAGCGGCGTGCTTCTAGACGGCTGCGAA
Source organism: Dinoponera quadriceps (assembly GCF_001313825.1). Lineage (NCBI taxonomy): Eukaryota > Metazoa > Arthropoda > Insecta > Hymenoptera > Formicidae > Dinoponera > Dinoponera quadriceps. The sequence goes on along the minus strand of NW_014557093.1, from coordinate 130,964 downwards.
ATCGAACGATGTTTAAAGTAAGACCCGACTTTTCTTGGACGGACTAGGAAGAAAAAAAGCCGGCGTCTCTCTTTATCTCTATTCTTGCCACCCACTCGCGTCCTCCGCGACTACATGTATAACGCTTTTCTAGATAAATCCTTCAATTACGGCCCGGCGGCAAGTCGGTAAACGTGGCCGCGGCGCGCAGCCTTCGGAAACTTCATTTCGCCGTCTCGGGGACGGCGGCTTTAAGTGATTTATAATCAAAACTGAATTAGAGGCGGGTCGGAAAAGCCTTAAGTTGCCTCGCAAGCTCGGGACCCGAGGCCCGAGCTTTATGCGACAGGCTCCGCCAGGTGATTTAAAAGTCGTCTAAAGTATATTAAACGCTGGATTCTCGCAAAAGCGCGCTCTCGGTGTTTGCGGCATCGACTTCTCCCCCTATACGCCCCTCCCCTCCTCGTGTATTTGCGTGATTATATTTAATATAAACTGTCCCGGCAGCTCGTCGACACTAAACTCTCTCGTAGATCCTTCGATTAGCCTCGGGGGTGTATTTCGTTTTCTCTCACCGAAGATACAACATTCTCTCAAGTAGCTCCTGAATTATACGCGATTAAGAATGAGAACTTCTGCGCGTGAAATTTTGCGTTTTCGCGATTTAAGTTTTACGGATATTCAAAGCGTTCAATCTCTTGGAGGACTGCGGCGAGTTGTCGCGCCTCGCTCGCTCGAAGCGTTTCTCGCAAAAAAAAAACGTCTACTTGAAATTCCAGATAGAGTATGTCATCCGCTGGATTTGCTTTGTGTGTAATCCGTAACAAGGATTTATGACGAGTCTCGTGAGCACGGCAAAAACGGCGGTGTCGATTTCTTCAGCGTTGTTATAATTGTGTGACGGAAGTCGCGCGATAATCGCGATTAGCGAGGTGATTAATCGTCGGAGTCGGCGCAGTAACGAGGTGATTTCCGCGCTAAAAATTCGTCCCTTGCAGAGATTGCGATCGAAATCGTTTCGATGCACGGAGCAACACGCGGCTATTACGCTTACTCTATATCGACGCGATCGATGACTCGCGGACAACGAGTATCACTGTATCGCGGCTCGCTCGTAACTCTCCGCTTCTCTTTCTTTTCTCCCAAGGAGGAGGAAGCGATGCCGAGTCCACTTAACGAGAATAAATTAATGACGGGCGGTGAAAAAAATCCTAACCTCTATCTTCGTAGACTTTTACGGGAGGGCTCTTACCGGCCGACGTTTTACCGGGTTCATCCAACAATAATATAGACGTAATGCGATCTTACGAGTGAGAGAAAGTCCTCAGCGTTCGTATTACGTTTGCGTTACCGTCAGATACCGCAGGTAGGATGTGTGCGATAAATGCGTGAGATGGGAACCCTGCTATTAGATTTAAACATTGCTTTCGAAAGGGGGAGAGAAAGGCCGTTTTGCAATTAATATGGGGAAGAGGAACGTGATTTATATCTCAGCGTTTCGACGGTGTCTGAAAGCAATTTACACGGTAGGATAGGCACGGGCGGCAAACTCTTTCCGACGAGGCGTCGCTGGGAGAACAGCAGGAATGATTTGTCGCTTTAGTATCGCGCCCGGTGACACACGCCGCTGTTTCGTGATGGGAAAACCTCGTACGGATTCTCACAGCGAAACGGAAAGTCGTCGTCGTCGTCGAGCCCTACGTCGGCGTGACAGGTGTGTCTGATAGCGATATCTCGACGCGCCATATAATGTAATACAGAGCGTCTCGCGACTTTACGTCATAATCTTGACATCTGATTTCCCGAGCCGAGAGTGTCATACCCATCTACGTACCCACATTCGCTTCTGAATAATTACGCGCATTCACGCCATCCTCGTTCTTTTAATACCGCGCGTCTGATTATAGACACTCGAACGTTTCGTCGCGAATGAAAAGCTTGCGATGCATTATTTCGATTTCCTATCCTATTTTAAGGGAATATACCCGAGCCGGAATTATGATTCTAGTTTAAGTCTACTTTAGTTCTATGTTAAGTGTTCGAAGGTTTTCTATCATGCTTCTTTGATACTACAAATTGGGAATTCATTTTGCCGTTTTCTCCACTCGAAGACTTATTGTGGAATTTAAAGTTTCGACTCGGGCAGACAGTAGTAAACTAACCAGTTTCTAGACAGTTATATCGATCAGTTTCTAGTCTGTTTTCTTATGAAAGTTTTAAACAGTTTTTTAGTTAATTCTTGTTTTTTTCTCTTCAATTTTTAGGCAGTTACGCCTCAGTTTTTTATTTATTTATTTTTTTTCGATTTTATTTCAAATTTTTTTTGTTAGTTTTCAAAATCTTTTAATAAACAAGATAATTTCCTCATTTTCTCATTTTCTGAATTTTTACTGGGCAAAAAATGTCCCATTTGTATTTGCTGCTTTCATTTGGCTACATTGTGGTTAGTAACTCGCTTGAAATACTGGCTAATATTGTGAGTTTTCACTGGACAGAAATTGTCCAGCTTGTACTTACCAGTTTCACTTGGCTAGTTTTTCGTTCAGAAAAAAGCCACGAAATACTGGCTGATTTTTCCTGGCCAGTTTCTCCGAACAATTAATGTTTAATAAATCTTATCCAGTGAAAAATGCTCAACTTTTAGTCAGTGACCAGTTTCTCCGAGAAATTTTCCAACTCGAGTTGTAGCTCGCGCGACCCCCCGGGAATCCCGGAACTCCGTGGTTGCCGTATAATATCGCGGGACAGTCCGTAATAATGGAGAAGTCTCGCGTCGGTTCCGTCGAACCCTTCCCTTCACGTGAGCCTCGCAAATGTGTGTCCGTGCGGTCGTCCGGCACGCCCGCGCATCTCGACGCATCATTTCGGCTATGCCGATTCATCACGTTCTGACGCATCGCGTCTGCTGCAGTCCGTGACGGACGTCACTCGCGGACATTGTCCTTCGTCCCTCTCGATCTGTTACCAGGCACGTCGTACGACGCGGGTAATGAATTACCGTTCGATATACTAATGTCGGGAAGGCTCGCGTTGATAAATTACAAGGATACAAATAACAAAAGCGAATATGTGGCGCGTACGTAACGAGAATGCGAAAGAAGCGACGAAAAAGCGCGGATGGAGAAACGAGAGAAATTGGTAGAATAAAAAAAATGAGGTCGCCAACGATGAGAAATTGAACGCATGTTAAAGATTACGACGTTTGAAGCGAGGAAACTGCAGAGGGAGAACGACTTCGACGTTATTCGCGATGAATCACTTTTCGTCGACGAAATCGCTTCGGTTCGACGAGTTTTTAAGTTCTCGACAATCCGACATATCGCGCGGTAACGTGATACCGGGCAACGCTTAAAAAAAGGAGATAAAATCAGCGTTGGCAATCATTTCACTGGATACGTGACGCTGATAGCACAGTGCCTACTCCGCTTTATCAGACCGAACTGGTTTCGTTGACGAAAAGAGTCACTCGCGCGAACGTAAGTCCCGGCAATCGTTGACTCATTTTTACCCTGACGTCATAATCTCACAGTTCGCATAGCTATTACCTTCAATTGCCCGGTTAGTACTCGTTTCAATGTCAATTCGTCGCAAGAGGTCGGCAAGCGTAATAAAACACGTCGGAAGTTTCTCGAAACGCCGGTCTAACCTTCGTTTCTTATGCATAGTCGGTTTTCGTGAACGACAATATGCACGTTCCATTGATTTCCTGACTAACGTGATATCCCCGCGTACAAATATCGATCCTTCTAATCTGGTAGTGATATAGTCGGCTGACTTATACCATTTATAACACATCGTCTCTATAGACGTCTTTATAGACTAGAAAATACCTGTACGAGTCATATGTCTCCAATATGTTCCACGTTCAGTTTTATGAACTACTATGTTAAGTAAAATTACTAGATATGATCACCGTCAATCTATGCTTTCCTTTATAAAAGACACGATATTGCAAATTTGGCTCGCATCGTTTAGCCCGGAGCGTTCTTTTCTCCTGGAACATATTTTTTTACAAGCGATTTTTAGAGAATGTTGCGTGTTTCGAGTAAAGAATAGCGATCTTTCCGAAACGGATTGTGCATTCGTTATTTAACGCAAAGCCGGTAAAAATGACTCGAAATCTTTTTTTTTTGAATAAAAGAAAAAAAAGGAAATACGTTCAATTGCGTTAGCTCGGAAATATGCTTTGTGGCTCGCGCGTTTTTAGTGATCCGCCGGGTCTTGCCGGTCAGTGCCACGAAACAACGGGGGGGAAGGACCCTTTTTATTCTCCTCGCCCTTTTCTATCCGCTTTCTGGGCTGGTTTAGTTCCAGGACGACGATGAGTACACCCCTGGGTCGATCCTCCCCGACAACCCCTCGGTGTCCCTCGGGGGGCTTCGGTGCACGCTATAATACTCGGGAAACTTAACAGGCATCCAGCTTACCGGCAACCCCGTACAAGCAACATCTCTCTTTCACCCCTCCTCTCCCAGCAACTGCCGACATCCCCTCCGATAGCGCCGTCGCCACAGACACATACCCTCGCGGCATGTCCCCTACCGACATGCATACCTACCAGTTCCCTCCTTCCTCCCCTCCACGAAGCGTGAGTTCTATAAGTCTCCGTTGTAAACCTCCGAGAAGTCCGGCCGGCGCGCTCCCGTTTTCGAATTTCCGAGTGAAAATCTTCGTCTCGTTTTCGTGACGGGAACAGCTGGCCGCGGTTTCGTTGAAACGCGGCCACTGTGCCGGCTGATGCGCCAAGATATGCGGTGGACGGGAACTGAATTTCGTGAGAGCGAACAAAAGGTTTCGCCAAGAGAACAGAACGCACAAGGGTGACCTAAGAATTATTATTTCTCTCTCCTTGAGAAAATACATTTACGTAATCCACGTGGAACGCATAAGCGAGAATCCAAGGTTGTACAAAGTAATATCAAAAAGAGTAGCAATATTCTTAGTGTTTTTCACGGAGAAAGTATTTCACATAAATATCATTTTAGAAATACTTGATTTGTCTTCTGAATTAACGCCGCGTTCTTCATGAATTTGTTTCCGACGTTTCGTGAACATTCCTGCTCGCTTCTTCAGGGTGAGGTGCGACCCGAGGTTCATTAGCACGTTAGTAAAGTGTTATTTACTAAACACATAGTCTTGAGTGAAACAAATTCATGAAGGACGCGCGGCGCTAACTCGGAAGCTAAGTCAAGTATTCATCTAAGCCTAAAATATCGAATTGTAAAAATAAGTGTTTGATAAAAGTGGCTTTATGAAAAAATCTGGTAAACGTATAAATTGACGTATCAAACCTCAACTATCTAAATTTTATAAATCACCTTTATTTGGCAACTTGCCGTTTCGTTTCTTCCTCAGCAGGAAACTGCGGAAGTCTTTTTCCCAGTTTCTTTCGCGTAAAAGCCACGAACACATCGAACGGCAAAGGGAACGACGGCATTTACGTCTCACGAGATGTCGCGCCGTTCGAGCTCGAAGAGCAAACTTTGTCCCTTTTGCCCTGCGTTGGCGCATCTCGGCTAATGCAGTTTCCAACGGGACTACAAATTCCGCAATTTGCCACCTATTCGTTCACTACGGCGGATCGTTATTGCTGACGCGCGGCTGTAAATAACGTTTTGATGTCGCGACCGAATATTAATATTGCGCCCGCCTCGGAACTGCGCTCGTTAGCCCTACGGATTATGAACTGCAATTACGCGGGGGCGCGCAAGGTGGTCGCCCGAATTCGCTGGGGACCGCACGCTGTACAGGGCGTTTCTACCGGCGACCGAACAGCTTCGACCGTTAATACATTTAGGGCTCGAAACGCACGAACGCGCTTTCCACGCGAGACCTTATGGCTTTTCGCGCGCTGTAGGGTGGAACAGAGCCATTTCCCCGCTAATCAATTTTTTGACGTGTCTCGTAACACGCGGTCTTTCAACGAAGATCAATGGTGACTTGAATTTCGGCCACCGCTCGACATTGCGCTACGGCCCGAAAGAATTATAAGGGAGGGAATAAGCGATGATCTCGTGTTCCAGTTCAATACTGGTATTGAACTTCTCGCAACGAGCGTTCAAACGAGAAGCGCCCTTTGGAACCGACGTTTGTAACACTGAAAACTGTCACAACATATAACGATCCGTCATATTACGCGTTTATCGGCAGAGAAGTCGGCATTATTACTTGAAAGCAACATCTCATTCGCGTGGAACATAGTTTCAGCTTCGAGTTCGTGGAACGTTCTAACAAGCCTGTTAACACCGGGAAGATGGAAGAAAAAAAAATCTGTAACTCGACCCTTCTCCCGTCTCAAGTAAATAGGAAAAAGATAGGGTACCTCGCGCGCGCCACCGGTGTTTCTTCTATCAATATTAGCTTACTACGATGTCGAATTTGCATAATAACCGAGGTCGTGCCACTCCTTTTGAATCGCTCGGTATCCTCGGTTCCAGGCGCGTCGGTTCGGTTAACGATCGTACGCGACTTTCGACAGTAAGCGAGCATCGTTATCCACTTTGACTCGCGATAGGCGGTTTACACGCGCGATCGTATAATATGCAATGAGCGAGCGCGCGCGCGGTCGTAATCGAAGTTTATAAACCCGCTCCGTTATTAATCGCGCCCGATATTAATCCACGCATACGTTCTTTTCTCTCTCTCTCTCGCGAGCGAGTGAGCGAGCGCGTACACACACTGTGCGTTAGGCCTATTGGATCGCGAATCGCCGATTTATTATCTCCTCTACCCTCGCGACCGAAACTAAGCGCGGTGACTCGCCGTTGGATCTCGCCTCGCCTCTGTTTTATTCGCTCGCTTATCTAATCGGTTTTCACAGCGTGCGCGTTGATATCTTAAGCTCTGAAGAAATACACACAAATGACCACAGATATTGATTTTAAGCTGCTGGAACTCTGCGACGTAACTCGACTGTCATCACATCGATACGAGAAGCGACGTTATGCTACGTTATTAAATATTGTCTAAAAATTTGGCTGAACAAATAACATTACATACTACAGTGGATTACGCGATCAGTCTTGAACACGTTTCCACGAGAGATACCTCTTCGCTTTTCCGTGTTCTCTCTCTCTCTCTCCTCGCTCGCCACTTAGTTCGATGCCGGAGGGCGCAGCACGGCTCAACCGTTCGTTAATTGTCACGAAATTATTAAGGGTGCGCGGAGGGCACCCGCGGGGCGAGTCACGGCACTGCCGTGAAGAGGCACGTCGTGACGGAATTCATCCTCGTGCATCCTCGCGCACGAGTTCCCCGTCCCGTCCTTCCTTTCCTTCTACTCCGTCTAGTTAGACGACACATGCACACGCGGGGTCTCTCCCTCCTTCTTGGACCCTCCTCCTAGAAGGTACCCGGTTCTATTTGTCTCTGTCACCAGTAAATGGCCTTTGCCGGGCACCACGACGAGTCTTCAAGGTATCTCCATCCCCTTTCTCGCTCTTTCCCTCGCTCTATCTCTCTTCCGGTCTCTCTGACTTCGCAGTTTCTCAGTCTCCCTTTTCTCCCTCCGTCTCCCTTTCTCTCATCGGATCTCTCGCAGCTTTCTCTATCCTTTCTCTCGGGCCTCGGGAGTCGACAAAAATCGGCAACATCGGCCCGGATGACGTCATCGAGACGATTCCTACTACCATTTCTCATCGGTTACACGATACAGCCTCGTTTACTCGCGTTCCTCCCTTTTTCTGAGTTTTCTCCATTTTTTTCTACTGACTTCGATGCTTCATCGTAAGCTTTATATCGTCCATAGATGTGCTCCAATTAGATTATCTCAATAAGATGATAACGCAATAAGAATTCAGTAGAATGAGGATACGCGCGTTCGAGAAAGTTACGAGGTATTGTTTCTTAAACGGAGATACACACTATGCGCTTAAAGCTTAAGCAGCTGATACTGGCGGCTTGCCAACTAGCGTGAATGTCACGTGCCTGCTATTTTCCAGCATTGCCCCATTCAACGTCGAGCGGCAGATATCAGCAGAAAAATCCGTCCGACTGGTCTGATATCTCATCGGATATCACTCTGTGAACTTTGACCCTTTGTACAAGAAACATCCGCGCACAATGGATTGGCAATGATATTTTTATGCCCGGTGCTATTCCTTCTCGTCTATTATTTGCTATTCGCTTCTACGGGCGCACGCTTGATCGAGCAGAAGTTGTCTCTCAGAGTCTCAACCGGACCTTTCTACGTTGCTTTATTCTTACCAGTCGCGGTTGCACACGTGTAAGATGCATGTCAATCATCAAATAATATCTAGTGGTATTTTATCCCCTTCCTCCGATATCATGAGAGAGAGGAACGAATCGCTTCCTGCCGCGTGTGTCGCTCGCGGCTAATCACTCACGCGGTTGAAAGTTCAATTTTCCGGCAGTTGAGCCTCTCTCTCATAAGTAACCACGTAAGTTTTTGTTTTCGAGGGACACGCGACCGGGTAAACTCGTTCGAAGAGATCGATGACTGCCGTGACTATAAATAAAGAAGAAATTCAGAGAGCGCCTTAGTTCGTTCGTCCGAACCCTCTCCCCCCTCCGGCATTGACGGAGCGCCTTTTAATCGCGCCGCGCGCAACAGAAGTCATTAGACGCGAGTAATAAAAATCAGAGACGGTGTTATCGCGCGGATGCGCGCTACCGGGTGGGCTCTTACTTCTCATTAGCTCGGACGATGCCTTACGAGCGGCTCTCCTACGTTTTTTCCCGTCCGACCTGATTTCCCCTGTAAGCGATCACCCGATACCGCGATCGTTTCCACGAGCCCGGCGATATATCACCTCGTTACTTTACTAGGGTCGTATCTCGTTAACTGACGGAACGAATGATCTTACGTTTGCAACGCGTGCCCGTACAAATAGCCGCGCGCGGAATTTATGCTCGCGCGATATTCATAATAGCTCCCGCTCGCTCGGACGATGTCTCAGAGTCGTCGTTGCGCGTCGTCCCGCTACGCGTACGTTTGTCTATTATTTGTCTACGTCGTTTATTTAGTTTCGCTCGTCTGACAGCAGCGCCATTCCAGCTCGAAGGTATCATTGCGGTACATTGTTTTCAGCAAGACAAAGTGTTAAGAACGCATTTACAATCGCACCTTACAATCATTCTATCGCGGACTTTCATTTCATAAACGAAATGACGTGCCATGTCGAACACCACGTTCGGCATACTCATCGCATACCGCCGTTCTCTCTTTCTCTCTCATCCTTCGGCAAATTGTTGATAATGCGAAGTAACAACCAGCGGATAACGGGAACCGCTCGGTAAGCAGCCGTCGGCGCGTACTGAACCCTGATACATGCCGATAAGTATCTCGTGTGTAACGCACGCGTAATAGGATGACGATAAAAAACATTCCGTACCGTTATCGTCGATACAGTAAATATGTATTAGCTGATAGGGAAAATGGAAGTGTAATATACAAGACATTTTGCAACACACTCGATGATGTGTAACGAGAAAATGTTGATAAGAAATAATCAAAATTGTTAATTCGAGAAGGTTTTCCAAGGTTTATATTCATATCTTTTTTATTAAGTATTAATATTTGTAACATTTTGTTTGTTCCCGTAGGTATGAAATTTTAAATTTCTTCTTTTTCTCTCTCTTTCGAAAGAGTCAAAGCTTCTCCTTCTTTCGCGATGCACGCGCTGGAAAATCGGCCGAGATATTAGCGAGTTCGTAAATCCTCCGAGGCGGAGATAACGAGCCGGAATGTTTTCGCAAGATACGCTTCTTCACGGACGATATGTACTTCGTGGACATTTAGTTTCGGTTTAAGTTTGTCGGAGAGAGAACGAGAGATAGATAGAGAGAGAGAGAGAGAGGGGAAAGTTCGCCTCTTGTCGCTGGCGACTACGACTCGCCGGACTTGCGCGCAGGGGTTGTCGGAGGAATCGGCCGCTTTTAAAAAGTCAACGACCAACCGGGCGATTGTTTAAACCCTCTAACGATTGTTCAACTCGTTAAGGATCCATTAGGGGCTTCGGACTCGGTAGACCGCGCAAATTTTCCGCCACCCCGGCTTCCGGTCTCCCCCCGGCCTTGCTTCCTGCGCTTTAGCGGTGGCAAATTAATTCAAGTTTTCCCATCCCGTTGGTTATAGCAAGTTTTTGCTAACGGCCGTTCGTTCGCCCCGGAAAATTTCCTCGTAGACCGTAATGCCGCTACCACGTTTAAGAGCTTTTAGTTAGTTACTTTGGCGAACGGTAAATCGACGTTATCATCGAAGGTAACGTTTCCTCGGTGGATTAGAATGTAGATTAACTAACGATTTCAGGGAGCTACTAATGGATAGGTAAATAGATGGAGGATTTATTCCCCGGGAGAAAAATCCGAGCGGATATTAGCGGGAAATTAAATATGTAAGAATGATGTAACGTCACTAATGTGCAAGTCATATCGAAGGTGTGTCAGCAATTAACGAATTCTAATTACTCCAATAAAACATAGACAAAGAAGGGGGGGGGGAGGCGGAGTGTGGTAAAGCTCGCTCGTAAGGATGACCCATAGTGAGTGACTTAAATCGATCGAGTCGTTACTTCGCTCGAAGTACATCTGTCGTCGTTGTGCAACTGTTTAAGTCCACGGGTATATCCTTATCTCGCGCCGCCTCCTTCAGCACCCTTCCCCGGGATTACGAAGACGCAGTTAAACATCGTAAAAGGCTAAGTTCGTTTTTACGCCCTGTATCTCTTTGAATTACGCCGGAAGTTTCCACGGCACGTTTTCCACGTCGACCATTTACTTAACGAGGAATCAGAAGGACCTACAACGCGGAGGGCAAGCGGAGAAACGGGGGAAAGGAAGGGAGCGAAGGGGGCGGAAGGTTTAAAGGATCGCCGGGCGATGCACCG